>NC_032092.1:695509-774318 GCF_000182965.3 Candida albicans SC5314
TTATTTCCCAAGCTCTTCTTTCCATTGCAAGACCCGACCAAACAGTCACCAGCTTAATCTAATCACCTTTAGGGAAAATATTAGCCTCTTTAAATTTTTGCACGTAATTACGAGTCAATTCTGGTTTGGCATCTTTCAAATATTCATAATTAATGAATCCACCAGTTCCATCACCAAATTCTACTTCAACGTATATTCTACCATCGTCGTATTTTTCATGACTAATGATTTTTTGAATGTTGGGTTCAGGGTTTTTAAATAATCCCATAGCTATGTTTGATTTGTAATGGTTTTATAGTATATTTAAATGCGGACGACCGGTTTATGTGATATGATAAACAAATAGGTTATACTTGGAAATGCAAAAATTGAAAACGAATGGCAAGGGTTTGGTATATATGAAGTATAGCTTTGGTTTTTTTGGAAAAGTATAAATTCCTTACCCTTAAAATTTAAATTTTTTAAAAAAAACACCATATGAATCATGTCCACATAAGAATGTATATATATAGTTGGTACAATTGAGTGGTGGGGTGGTGGTGGTAATAGTGGCTGAATATTTCTTTTTTTTATTATTATTATGATTATTAGCAGTTCATGATTAAATTATTCTTATGACTCTAAAATTAAAATTAAGAATAAAGTAAAACAAAAAAAAGAAAAGAAAAAGAAAAGGTAAAGATAAAGCTTGGTAGTTATATAACATAATAATGTAGGATTTGACGTGTTTTAAGTAATTAGAATTTKGSMAATTTAGTCTAAAGAAAACATGCCTAGTATAGTTAACAAAGTTAGGTTAAAAAAAAAGGTAAATTACTACAAAAACAAACCAGAATAGTAAAATAATTGTGATACGTAATAAAAAAGGAGCAAGGAAACTTCTATCCTCTATTGAGTGTGTGTAATTCAACCAACACATAGATATCGAATAAAAAAGGGGAACAAGTTTAAATGAATAGTTTGAAAATCTGAACTCCAATTAAGATAGTACTTATGATGTTCCAAATTCGTTGATATGAATTGTGTTAGTACCATTGATGGCACTTTGTAAAATTCTACTATTTTGAATTTTTCAAAGTTCATTTTGTCCAATTCAACTTTTCTTAATTTGATTAAGTCAAACTGGTTTTGTTTGACCTGTCTTCATTGACGTTGTTTGTAGACGTTGTTGATGATTTTATTCAATGAGAACTCTGTAATTATCACCAGTTTATTTCCTATTTTTCATATTTAAACTATTATTTAATTTATTCTAATACAGTCTGTTTTGTAATACTTAATTAAACTTTTTCTTTATATGTTGATGTTGAAAGTTTACACTTTTTAACTTCTTGGTGTAATTTTTTGTAGTTCGTGTTCCTTGAATGAATTTGTTTTATTGCCTTTCTAATTCCAGATTTTGTTATATTATTACAATACTACTATTTTAATAGTTAGATTATATTTTATCACTGCTTTTACAGTTTTTATTCTGTATATCCACGGAACCTCAGAATGAATTAAAATTAAACATCAAACTAAAAATTGATAAATTCAAACAATACCTCAGAGTTCACGCCGCCTTGAGGTCATGATTTCTTGTAATTTCTTGTTAAACCTTATACACCTCCTTGTATTGTCGAACAATAGAAAGTAAATGAGTCAAATACACGAAGATAATCCAAAATATGTTTCACAACAATATTACTTCAATTTCACGTAACTGGAAGTTGCACTATCGTATATAAAACAAAAATTATTGATGTCCACTTTCAAATGAAAAAGTTATCAAAAGACTCTTTTCTACTTTTTTTTTACTTTAGGCTAGAAGCCTTCCATGGCATTTCATTAACATATACATTTAACCTCTAATTAAAATAGCACTAACAGTACTAATGCTTTCGCAACCACAAAGAAGTTGGCTCCCCAAATCATATCCACACTTAAACCGTTCTAAGGTTCAATGTTACAAATAGAGTATTAGTTTATCCTGCTTTGTCAATTGTAAATGTTTGCAACTATTATTACAAGTGTTGATCAATTCCATCCAATCACAAACTATAAAAAAAACTATGGGCCACGTGACACTAAATACAAATCTTTGTATTTAACCCGAAAAAAATTCATCTTTAACAACAAAAACAAAATACTCCTCTAGTTGATGTTTACAGCTATCATCTTGTAACACAGGCAACAGACAATAAGGGGTAAAGAAATAACAACTGATAATGTTAAACCCATGCAGAAACAACCCGATAGTGGCTAAGTCACTTAAATATTCATCTTTAACAAAGTCATCCATACGACCAATTATCACATCATCTACAACCAATCAACAAGCAATACTCAATAGTAGCACAATAACCATTGATAAACCGTTGGTTACTGGATCAGGACCTTTTGTCGAAGTACCGAAATTCAAACCAATTGGAAATCCTGCCAAAATCTTACAGGTGGTTTTACCCCAATCATCGAAATTAAATGTCCGATCAATTTCAAATTCAATAATTGCCATTGATAACAGTAGTACGGACCAGGCACCAGATAATGAAGCATTTATTGTGAACAATAAACATTCAGTTATTGATTATCAGGAAATATATAGTAAATGTGATCTTAATTTGATTATACAGGGTAACAATGAGAATAACTTCAAATTGATTGAATTGAAAAATCAACAGCTGAAAAGCCAAGATGATTGGATAATTCTTCAAGATTATAATTTGATTGGTTGGATTGATAACTTTAAACTAAATATTGAATCAATTGATTTGTTAGACAAGTTTTCAAGCTTAAAAGTTAATGGTAATGGGTATGTTTTAATTGATGGTGGAAGCAATGAAGTATATGAGTTGGATTTAGATGAAAACGAAGACATGTTGGTCAATTTGAATAGTTTAATTGCCATTAATAAACCATCATCAATATCACTTGCGACTGATTTGAAATATCAAGTGATTCCTTATTTCAATGGTATATATAACCCAATTAGTTCATATGTACGGATCCCAAAATTTTCAATTCCTAAATATGGAATAACTAGTGAAGTGTTTAATCCAATAAGAAAATCAATCCACACCTTAACTAATAACTATAAGAAATTTGTACAAAACATCAAGACTGAAGCTGATAAGTATCATTGGTTGACCATCATTCGAGCAAACACAACTAAAATTTATCAATATATTTATAGTAAATTGTTCTATAATAGTGAAGGGATATTACTAAGAAGAAACCCAATATTTATGAAAATTAAAGGTCCTGCTAAACTAATTATGAATAATAATGAAACGATAAATAATAATAGGTTATTTACCTTCAAAGAAATCAAATCGATCAATTAAATGACATACATGAAGTGATTTTCAATGATAAGGGATGTGAATATTTGAAACAATAGATATTAGTAGTCAAAAACTGACTTCATAATAAATCATACTATATAGAGTAATTAATGGACCAAGTAGGATCATAGATTACACCAATTGAAGTAAGACACACACATATTAATAAGATTTACAGTTCATTCACGTGACTGAGGACGTGGCCGGGTCGAGGACCCAGAGTGGGGGTGGGATTAAATCGAACGAGAAGCAAAAAAATAAAAAATAAAAATGAGTATCTAAGGCGACCCAAAAAATAAATGAATCAGTTGTTCCTGCATATACGCGACATACGGGTTAATCTTAGGGCGGGTTGATTCGATTTGATTTGTGTGTGTGTGTGTTTGGGCGGGTTCCTGTTTTTTTCGTTCCCTTTCCAGAAAGTTTAAATTTAGTAAGGAAAGAGAGAAAGAGAGAGAAAAAATAATAATTTTTGAACCAATTTTATTTTTTTGAAGTATGTATTGTATAATAAACGATTTTACCAGATAGTAAATCAAAATTATTATTATTATTTATTGATAAGTTTAAACTCGCACACAAATGTCTTATTAAAATTAGAACAAGAAATTTTTTTTTTGCTCTTTTCTATTTGTTGTTTTCTTCATCATCAATCATTAATCCAATAGGAATAACAATAAAGACTAAGTCTTTTAGTCAACTGTTTTATCATCAACAACAATAACTTCATATTTATACATTAATTTGACTCACAGATTTTTTTTTTGTGTGAAGATCAGGCCCTTCCTTGGTTATATCTTGCCCTAAAATAATACAAATTATATTATAAATTTCGATATCAATTTCAAAGATAAGAAAAAACAAACCCCTAGCCGTTACAAATGGAGATTTCAAAGATCACTTCACCAGAAGATTGGGAATATTTTGCTAAAGGAGCTGCCAATATTTTGTTCAAGTATACTGGTAATAACGATTATTTGAAGCGCAAATTATTAAGATTAAGATTACTCAAACAAGAAGAAGAATACATATCCACATGCGAATTATATGACTTTATCGAATTAAGATGTAAAGATTTATTTCCTAATCAAATTATTGATATTCAATTAACTGTTTTGGATTCAAATTTCACTAACAAGTTGAATAGTCAAGGAAATAAGTTGATGTTGAATGAAAGATATGGGTTATTGTTACCTAACATATTGGATGGCGACTATAGAAAGATTTCATTACTGCAAAAATGTCAACTATATTTTAATGACAACGATCAAGACATCAATTCAGTGATTTTTGAAATCAAGCCAAAATGGTTATACGATAATTACACCGATAATTACTGTCGAACTTGTTCTCTAAACCAATTGAAGAAAGTTCCAAGACATTTTTGCCCCTTGGATTTATTATATACCGAGACTATTGAACAAGGTTTAAATGATTTATTTGCACCAATCCCGCAAGATATATATGCCAAAATTGAAAAATTGATCCCGTTAAAGAAATTGACAACAATCTATTTCAATAACCCTGACAATGTTTTCCAAAAATTGAAACAATATCAAAAAATTAATAACAAAAATGATCTAATTAAGAACTTGACATCTTATAGTGATGTATCTCAAAATCTATCTTTAGTAATGACATTAAGAGACGTTGGATTATTTATTAAAATTGAGAAATTCGATAAAAACAACCATATACACACATCACATAACAATATTAAAAACGTTTATCGTATAAATGACAATAAATCCAATGGAACTAAAGATCAAGATCAAGAGATTGGAACAAATGATGAAGAAGACAATGACGAAAAATTTTTAATCACATGTAATATTTATGATTTGGATTTGAAATCAAAAATGAAATATAAGCATTGGTTAAAAGTTGAAAATGATTTACAAGAAATTTATAATAGTTCCAACCCTAATTGGAGATACTGTATCAAATATGATCAAATTCACCATTAATAGATTTGACATTTTGTTTGTTTGTTTGTTTGTTCGTTTGTTTGTTTGTTTGTTCGTTTGTTTGAAATTTTCGTATATAGACTTGCATTCTTTATGGCATTAATATTATAAACTTGTATTTTGTTTTCAAGGTTTTCCTCTCTATATATCCTATTAAAGTTGTTCACGTCTGTCATCAAATGACATCATCGATCGACGTGTAAAAGTGAGAAAAAAAAAAAAGTTAATATTTCAGTGTTGCAAACATATTTCAATAGTTCTTTAATTGACTGTTGCACCAATAAACTTCTTACATGTCCCTAACCGGTAATCCTGATACTCTTGAACCATTGATTCAGGGTTGATTTCCAAATTTCCTTTAACTTCGTGGATTATGCTACCTTCACCGCCAACAATGGTCAATTTATGAGAATCTATTTGCTTGAAGGATATTCTTGACAATTGCAAAGGTTTATCAAATATGGAATTATAAACATTAGTTCCAGCTTGAATTCCAGTATGAAATGCCCAACCAGCTGATTTGATTGTTGACAATTCAATTAAATCTCCAACAGCATAAATATTTGACATATTTGACACTTGTAAATAATCATTGGTTTTAATATTATGATTTGCAGTTATGTGAATGCTTCTTTGTAAATCTAGAGATAAATAATCAAGGTTGTTTTTAAAAGAAGTAGCCCATATGTTTAAGTTTGATTCTATTGTTTTCCCATCAGTAGTTTTCAAATTGGATGTTTCCCCATTGTTTAGTGAAGTTTTTGAAGTATCTATTCTCGTATTCAAAAACACGTTAATATTAGCCTGTTTTAATGATTGCAAAGTTTTATTCTTGAAAGCATCCAGGATCGGCTCTGGTGGTAAAGTACCATGAGGATGAATCAAATTAACAACTTTATTTGGGTAATGTAATTTAATTTCGGCTGCTAATTCTATCCCAACAGCACCACCGCCAATAATACTGATAATTGAACTTTTTTGGATCTTTTTGTTTGTGATCTCCATTTCATTCAAGTATGATTCAAATGTAATGCCTTTTGGGTTGACTGGCCAATTTCTGTTTCTTCCTGTTGCCAAAATTGCATAGTCATAATCAATGCTCGATTCATCGGTATCATTGGTGGTGTAAGTGACTCTGCTACTAGTTAATTTAGTAACTTTCCCTTGAATATAATTCAACATCAAGTTGTTATTGTCGGAGTTTGTATTCTCTTTCAATTGAACCTTTAAATCATTGGAATTGCTAACCACATTATCAAACTTTAAAAAATTACAAAATGGAACATATTGTTGACTTGCAAATTCCTTATTAACAATCGATTTTGGTAATCCTAATATATTCAAGAACCCCGATTTTGGTTCAATTAATGTGATAGATATAGACTTGGCAATGGCCCCTGAATTTTTGGTAATTAACAGTTTTAATGTGTTTAAAGCAGCCAATCCAGCGTATGAACCTCCAATGATTACCACTTTTGACGTCATAATTGTTAGATATTGATAAATTAGATCTTCAAAAAAATGAAATAATACAACTTTTGCTTATTATTTATACTCCAGAAACGTTACGGATATATATCTGATATACATAGGCATTTGCAATTATGTAAAGATGCTTTTTTATTTGGTGCATTATAAAGGGTAGGTTTTTTTTACAAATTTTCGGGAATCGGTCTCGGGATCGGATAGATGCCGATGCTAAGTTTAATTTTTCTTCACTCCGTTCACATAAGCCCCGTCACGTAGTTTTTGACGAATCAGCATTCATTCTAGCATGAATACGGAAATATCGTTGACCTACAATGAACAATGCCCTTTTTGAATGATCACTACACTTTTCCGTTTCCTTTATTGTTTACACAAACTTCCACRCCACTTACATATCTATAGTCGCTCTAATTTTACCTATACAATAATCCTCGTACTCTTGTTTATAATGCTCATTATCTACTTCAACCTCACCAGCTAGCTCACTGATAATCTCGTTGTTACCACCAACAATCACCATCCCGTACGGAATGGCATTCAAGTCCGGGAACGGTTCAACAAATATCCCATTGAATATCAAGTTGCTCAAATTGTTGGCAACTTGTCGGCCCATGTACATGGCCCAGCCCGCAGACTTGATAATGGGTAACTCCACCAAATCACCCAACACGAAAAAATTCTCTATTGTTGTGTTTGTTTCTGCATTGTAAAGCTGCAAGTACTGGTTGATAGATAAGTTTTTGTTGCTTGTCACGTAGTTCTCGTAGATATGTTGAGAGAGAAACCCAATGTTGTTGTGTTTGGAACAGCTCCATATATTTAGGTTTGAATGGATCGTTTTATTATTTGTTGTTGTGAGATCACCATGACATTTCTTTATTGATTCGGCTCTGATTCTCGTGTTAAGATACACATTGACACCCGCTCGTTCGAGTGAGTCCTGTGTGAGCCGTTTAAACTCGTTAGACAACGGCTCTTGTGGGAAACACTCGTGTGGGTGGATTAGATTGACAGTTTTGTGTGGGAACTTAGTCTTGATATCTCCAGCAAACTCAATACCCACAGCGCCAGCACCTATAACACTTATGGTGTCGGCATTGGCAATTTCCTGTCGTGCATTATCCATTTCAAGCATGTATTGCCCGTATGTTGTTGCCAAAGGGGTGGTGGGCCAGTTCCTGTCTCGACCCGTGGCCAAAATCACATAGTCAAACTCAATAATTGCTTTCTCGGATACGGGTGACCCAAGTGTGTATTGTGCCTTGTGCTGGTTCAAATATGTCACTCTCCCATGCACATAGTTGATGTCAAGCCATTCGTTGTCGTTGCCAAACCACGATATGTCGTATTCGTCTGGGGTGTCGGAAAATATGTTTGCAAACTTGCAATTGTTTAAGTCTTTAAACGGAATAAATTGTGTCCTTGCAAATGCAGAATCCACAATCGATTTCGGGATTCCAAGGATGTTTAAAAGTCCATTTCTTGGCTCTACTATAGTTAGTGACAATTTCTTTATTGGTGTGGATGGCTGCTCCTGTTTAAAGCGTTGTATCTGTTCGGCCAAATGCAGTTGTAGAGACCTTAAAGCAGACAACCCACTATAAGCCCCACCAACTATAAGAATATTTGTGGTGAATGATCTTGCAATTGGATGCAAATTCCTGTCGTTGAATAAAGTAGGCGTTGACAAATTGTCATATCCTTTGAGTGGTTGTTTGGTGAGATCTGTCATAATAGGTGAATGGTGAAATAATTGGGCGGTTCGTGCTGTCTAACTTCTCGTGTTTGCTGTTGTTGGAAATTTTGCTGTCAAGACGTTGAACGTTATTATATACTTTTTATCTTTTTCATCAATTCTGGGACTCTTAAATTTGCTTTCGAAAAAAAAAATCTTATTAGGTTGCCCTTCCGAAACGGAGACTGTTTGCGAAAGTATATTTCAGCAAAGTGGAAATCGGAAATAAGATTGGGTTACAAAAGCAGCATCAGTTACGACTTCATATCAAATATACATTAACATTTCGTGACGGTTACTGAAATCAATCTCGTTGAAACAGAATCTACAAAGTATAATATCTTGTTAGATTAAATAAACTTTTCTATTTTTAAATGACTATACTAGAACCAGTGATATTACAAAACTAAATAATTAATAAAAATTGCTAAAAAGATAACACCACAAATCATATTTGGACCAAATTTGTCTCCATATGCCACTGCCTTCTTTTCTCTAATCATAAGAACTCTCCACAAATATTTATACGTGGAATAGCCAATGATGAACAAAGCAGCAATAAAGAACCCAATAGATGCTGTCAAAGTACTATTGGAACCATAGTTCAATAAAGCAGTGGCAACACCACCAATCAACATACCAACACTCAACCAAGAAAGGAAAGTTCTTTCATTGGCAAGGTAAACTTTTGGTTCAATTCTAATTGGAACACAAATGGATTTCCCCTTCGGTAATTTGTCTTTAAATGTACCATTCAAATCGAAATTAGTTCCTTCTTTAACAGTGAATTCACGGTCATCTTTGAAATAACTCATCAACTGATTAAAGAATGAGTTTCCTTGTCTTGAACGATGTGAGTTCTGGAACAACAAAGGACTCGTTTCTTCTAAATCTTCTTCGAGAGGGTTAATATCATTAGAGAATTGAACACCACTTCCACTGTAACCAGACAATTCTTCTTCGTCCAATTCATTAGCTGATGTTGAACTCTCAATTCGCAAAGGAGCATTTCTTCTAATACCATATTCTTGTTGAATCTTCGGTTTACGAATATCAACATCCATTTGAGTGTACCAAAATGGTAATAAATTAACATAGTCGGTCAACAATGTAGCACCTCCGTGAATGAATTTGGAAAATTTAGGTACAGCTTCAACCAAATGAGATGTAACCAAGTCTCTGACCCATGCTGGAGGTTCTTGACCCATTTGAGTTTGCAATTTAACTTCCAAGACAGCATATGGGAAACGACACACATCCTTTTCCGGCAACTGTGGGAATGGATAATCAACACCAATGTCCATTCTTCTCCAATTGCCATGAGTACGATCGTAACCATCAAAATTGTCTTCTCTAACCATTGTTAATTCAGTATCCAAAGAAATTCTTACTCTGGCGTCCCCTGGTAATTGGAAAGCAGTTCTGTTATAGAATGAACGCATAACAGGACGATATTTTTCTTTCAAAATTCTATATTGACATTCTTTTGCTAATCTTTCTAAATTGTCAATTTCTTGAGGACTCTTTTTACCTTCTTTTCTCATTTTTTCAAAAACTTGACTAGCGGTTAATTCACCGGATAAGAATTGATTGACCTTTTTCTCTTTCAATGCAAATCTGGCTTTCACTGATTTTTCACCGGTCCAATCTTCTCTATGAGTTTTTCTTTCAACGAAAATCTGTTCAGATTTCATACCACCATACCATCTCAATCTAAGGGCTTCAGCTCCCTCATCTTTTCTTAATCTACCATAATAAAGATCCATATCTTTGTTATCGAAATAAATAGAGGTAATGGCACTATCTTCTGGTTCAAATTCTTTGTCAGCATTAAAAACCAAAACTGGTAAATGTTTTAAGATGATTAATTTCAATTCAGTAATGTTATCTGGATGAACCCAATACTTTGTGGTTTGTCTAACGAAATTTTGTTGACCTCCACCAGCAGCAGAATCCCCTTTCACTGGGTTACCTCTAGTTCTGACCAAATCATATAATTTAGACAACTTAACAATCAAATTATCGTAATTGTCTTTGTAGAAAGCCTTGGCGTTCAATCTAGCTTGGAATACTGGTTTTAATGTAAATTTTGTGGTTTTGTCATGTTTCTTGATAATTTTTTGAAACCCAGTGTAATTCAATCTGGTGAATTTAGCCAAATCGTGAACATCAGCAATAATGTCAGACAATTCTTCTTCCAAATCTTGGAAATCTTCTTCCAGTGGTGGATTAGTAATGGAAGGGTCGTGATTTTCATAACGATGTAAGGCATCAACAACTTCATAAACATAAGATTCGCTTTCTTTGATTCTTCTATTAACTTCGGTGTTTTTGACTTTAGTGAAAGAATATACTTTGTCTAATTCTGTTTCTAATGCATTAAGGAACAGTTCTTCCAAATCATTGTTCCAAATGCCATCATTGTCGTATAATCCTTTTTTCAATTGATGTTTCAAATCATCGTAGGCAATGTAATAAAAGGAATAATTCTTGATTAATGCCTTTCTCAAATGTTCACCAAACTTCATTGCTTAAATAAATATAGAAAGTTGTTATTAAAAAAAAAGTGGTAGGTTGAGGAATTGGAATGTTGGGAATGGGATGATAAAAGAGAGGCTGGATATGACCAAAACTGCAGCAAAAAAAAAATTATGACTTTTGATGAGATAAAGGGGTAGGGATTGTTTGTTTTCTAACTTGTTTAGTGAAAGCAGGAAGATTCTTCAACAAAATTAAAAACAACAAGAGTGAAAATGGTAATTATTTAATAAAGAAAAGAATTGAATAATTGATGATAATTGTTGAACAACAACATGAAGTTGAATTAGGTTACATTTTTTAATTTCATCCAAATCTTATTTATTATAATTTTACACTGTCACTTTTCTCTCTCACAAAAGTTTCTTCTTTTTTCACTTCACCTGATAAATAATAATAATATTATTGTTACACAAAATACGCTTTTTTGTATGTATAATTTAGATTTAATTAATTTATTGGACTAGTACACAACCTTTTTGATAGACCACGTGTGAGTCTTCCGTATCACCACTTTTCTCTTGTTAATGAGCCCAATTGTAAAGCTCCCTTTTTAACGGTAATATATTTCAAGTTTTTAGATATCGTATATATAAGACTGTTTTAATTGTTTGTAACTAGTATACATTAATAACAAGTAAGATAAATTACATCCATTTGTAAAGAGACAACGTGTATAATAATAATTGATCCTGTAATAATTTCGATATCTTTTTGTACAATTTTTAGACCAATTTACTTTGGCATATAAAGTACGAACAGAAACACCAATCAAAGTGATAGGTTTTAGTGAGTTAATGAACATGTCATTTCTCTGTTAAAAATAAAAGATCTACTCAATTATTCTCAACTTGATCTTTCAAAACTTCATTTAAATTAATGAATGATTCTTGAGTCTTTTTGAATAATCCAAATAAATAAAACACATATACTAAAATACCAGTAAACTCTTCTTTCTGAGTAAACAACGTCTTGTCACCATCAATCAATTCATATTTGAAACTATGAGTGCCCCCAAATACCCATGTACTTAACAATTGTCCACGCCAAACTAATCCATCTTCATTATTTTGCAAAACTTTTGGGTACATGGTACTGGTATGATTAAAACCTTTTAATTTTAAATCAATTTGTAGTTCATCTCCGACTTTCAATTCAGGATCTTCTTTATTTGTATACTTTGCAAACTTAACAAGAAATGGGTTCCAGCTGGGGTAATTTTGATAATTTAAAAAGAATGATCGGACTTTTTCAGGTTTAGCATTAATGATTATATTACTTTCAATTGTTTTCATATTGACAAAAAAGTTAGTGGGCTAGTTGAAAAGAGCAAAATAGAATAGATTTAGCACTCTGAATAATCAATATCGAAGGCTTGATTGAATTACTTATGATACCAGTTTTTTACATATTTTTTATGTATTTGTTACAAATGTTGTTATACCGTCATTCCCGGCTAATCGCCCTTCATTTTTCCGCACCAAATAATATTAAAACTGTGGAACTCTGGTTATTTCCGTTTCTCCTTCTCCAGTTGTAATCTCCGTGTACAAACATAAATATGGGTGGCTGCTACTACGGATTTTATCACACAGCCGTTCATCAAATTGATTAAATTCTATTGGGAATAGAATCGTACGACTGTAATGAGGTACTTGTTACTGGTAAGCTTGCAAAGAAGTATTACGAATCTATTTATAGAAAGTTAAAAGTTTTGTATATGTATAATCTATACTAGAAAGTGATACTTTCATATCAACAGTGACACGTCTGGTACTTGAACAATTCTTCGTCTCCCCTAATTTGTAGAAATGTCCATTATACTAACACAAAAATTCTAGGAATAAGTATTTATTTCATTAATCGAACCTTTTTTGTCTGATCTATTAAAAGTTTGTCTATATACAGTGTTTCTATAGTTTTTCTTTAAAGATGATGTCTTCTACCTAATATTTCCATTAGCTTTTCGTACACTTTTATAGCAGCCCCATAACTTAATTCATACCCCATTCCTCCAGCTCCATAATTGTTGATAACATACTGTTTGTTGTCATATTGTTCCACATCCAATCTCAATCCTGTTTTTCTAGCTGGTCTTAATCCAACATTAACTCTTAGTATTTCGAAAAATGGTTTCCCATTATTGACATTAACATCTTGAGTCATCAAGTCAGGGAAGTATTTTTTCCCCATTTCAATCAATTGTTCAGTATCAGATTCGTTGATACCCAAAAACGAGTCACCAATTTGTTTCATTCCACCTAAAATAACCCCACCATTGAGTGGACGAGGAATTACAAAACTCCACGATCCATCTTTCAATTGATAAGTTATGGTCTTGTCCAAATATTGACATTTTTGATTGGTTCCATTCTTTTGTGGTGATGGTGGTGGTTTAATCAATAATGTTTGTCCACGAATTGGATAACATTCAGGATCAAACCCTCCATTATATTGTAGCCCATTACCAGTACAATTAATAATGATTGGGGCGGTTCTTGACTTGGTTTTTGGGAATAAATCATTGATTTGTTTTAATGAGTCTAATCTTATTTTCAAAAAATTGATATTACTATATTCAATTGATAACTTACGATAAAGAAATTGTAAATATATTGGAGAATTGACTACCCAAGTATCATATTCAACTCCTAAAAACCCTGGTTTATCTGTTTTGTGTTTGAAATTGTCAATTTCTTCACTCCATCCATATGCAAATTTCGAATAATGTTCATCTGGATTTTCAAGATACTCTATCCCCTTAACAAACTTAATGCTTGATTCTGGAGATGTCTGACTCAATTGTTTGAATTTTTGTAACGTCAATCTTGTCAATTTTATTTCTTTCAATTCTTGTTCATTTTTACTTGGGAATGGTCGAAAATGAGCACCAGCCCACGGCGAAGTATATTTGGCCAGATTAGTCAAGTTGGCATTCATGGTGGGAGAATGTGGACCATATTCTGCAACTATAGTGATCTCATACGGAGTATTAGAAGCTGATAAGTTTTCGGCAATTACCCAAGCTGTAGTAAGTCCGAGAATACCAGCTCCAGCAATAACAATATGGGGCTTTTCAATCATAATAAAAGTAGCTTATTCCGAAGAACGAAAAGATAAATAGAAAACACTTCAGAGTGATTTTGCTATGATGTAGAATATACCCCAACGAATACTACTTTATATTTATATATTTCAATTTTTTCATGAATTTCTTTTTTTTTCATATGGTTTGACTCATTTTGGCAAAATTATACAAATGTGTTCAATTTGTTAGTTTGTCCGCCAAGTATCCGCTCGATGAGAAAAAAAAAATGCCTTAACACTCGTGCGACGATGTATGGTCTGAAATGGTGCTTATTTCACCTGATTAGGAATAGAATTCCGGAAGATCACCTACAGTTCAGACTAAAAATTATATTTGGAGGTTTTCCCCTCTCTTTGCTTTGATTTTAGTTGGTATGGAATTTATCGACCAGTTTGTGAAACATTGTTGCTTAATTGTGTGTTCTCCACCTCATCCCCCACATACTGGTATTTCTCTCTTTAAGGTGTAAATATTAGGGAGAACTCAACAATAAACGTTGCGAAAAAAATATAAACAGCATAACTAGTTTTTGAATACCTTATTGTATGTTCCCTTAAGATTAAAATTTTTGCAGATGATTCTCGAAGGCTTTATAAGGTTAGATAAATGTGTAAGTAAATTGAAACTATCCAATTTTTAATATCTTTTGCAAGTTTTACACTACCAACGAAACGCCACCCAGTCGGAGCATTTTTCCAACGACAAAAAAAAAGATGAGAATCTTTAATATCTACAACTATCTCTAACTTTCAACATCCAAAAATAGTTACTATATTGAATAACCTGTGAATATGATGGCATATAAGGATATTGTTCCAATTGGAACTTCATTGATCATTGGATCTACTTGTTTTGGTTTAGGAATTATCTACGGTAATTGGCCATATGATCTTAACACTTTATGGATTCATGATATCCCTGAAGCATTCGATGCCTCTTTACGTCATTATCAACAATGGGGGAACTCTCCAATGTATGTTCATTATACATTACACGCTGTTGGATTATTAGGTTTAATTGGACATTTCATCAAATTATACAAACCCGATGAGGATGCTAAATATTTCGAGTATGGTAGTTTAGGTTTATTTATGGTTGGTGTGGTTATTTATTTGACTAATTTAAGAACCGGTGTCAATTCATGTCTTGTTGGACAATGGGGTGATGTTGATTACCAAACCGGGATCAATGTCATGGCTGCTTCTCAAGTGATGATCATTTTTGTTCTTTTGGGTGTGTTATTATTACAAGGTGGATTGTATTATGCTCAATGGTACGATAACAAATTGAAAGAAGAATTCTATCGTCAAGAAGCCAAAGAAGCTGCTCTTGCTGCAGAATCACAAGCTCAACAAGAACATGATATTGCAACTAAGGGGAAGAAAGATAAGGCTCAACCACAAGGGGAAGTGATTGAAGAAGTAACAGGTGCCACTACCACCACAGGTGCTGCTTCTGCTACCAAGGGACAAAAGAAGACCACAAAGAAAAGAAAATCGTAAACTCGTCGTTATAATGTAGATTATCAATTTAATTAGTTCACTAGGTTAGGTTTTGAGTATAGCTCTATCAATACTTGTACAATTAACACGACTCTAAGTATCTTGAATTTTTCTGGTTAACCAATAAGGCTCACCAAAAAGTTCATTACCAAGAGAACCCACCGAAAAAAAAATATACATAGGAACATCTTAATCAAATTGGGAACAAACCAGGTAACCAACAAGATATATATATATAATAACAAGAATAATGAGTGAAGAAAAAGTTTGGGGTGATAAACCAGTTTATTTTAAACAACCATTCAGAGTATGTTAAAATTGTTTAGTTAAGATTAGTCAGACAATGTTTTGATGGAGAATTTCCATTTTTCAATGATCCCAGAGTCAACATAATTTGCAGAGATTCATAATCGACTATACCCGGCATGGAACCAAATAGAGGCTAAGTGGTGTTTATGGGTTATTTTTTGGTGTATGCAGCAGACTCACTATAAGCATTGACTACAGAAATCAATAGACTCCCCCATCAAGACATTAAATTTGTTATTGCAATATATACTAACATACAAAACTGTACTTTAGTGGATACGTTATCATGCACATGTGAATCCAGCATTATTTGTTTCCGTGGCATTAGGTGTATCAGCACCATTGGTATTATTGTTAACTCCATTGAGAAGAAAATACTTATATGCCGATCATGAACCAGTTCCACAAGTTTATCCATTACCACAAAGACCAAGAGATAAGAATTTAACTGGATTTGATGATGAATAAGCTAAGAATAATGGTTAGTCAATATGGGGGRAKGGGGGAAAGTAAATAGATAAAGGAGACTGTTTAAAGCGATGTGTTTATATACATTTACATATATCAAAGAAAAATTGGTACCGAGTTGGGTGTATTTTTGACGGATCATATATATAATACGCATTTGTACAACATTAAAATTATCATATTTATATATATAAAAGTATATGAAGAGATGTTTGTAGATATTATACATTCTTGTTTGGTTGAAAGACTATATCAATTATGGGCGTGTGTTACGCCAAAAAAACTGTAGACCACAAATTGTAACAAAACAATATTGGTGAAAATTTTTTTTTTTTCTCTATGGTTTAAAAGGAAGCTTGAATTGTCAATAGATCAACAAATATTCATAGACAATGAATAAGTTTTCGATAATAACTAGACCTTTGTTTAGATCTAGTCGTCACATAGGAGTTTTTGTTCCAATACAGAGATTTTTTTCAACCACATCTCCTAGACTTTCTAATTTACTTGGTGAAGTGACAAAGATCGATTCCGAACCACCAATCACAACCACCAGCAAATCCACCACCACATCATCATCAGAAGATAATAAAGATATTTCCAAAATCACTCCAGAAAATGATGAAGAATTAATTGAATATCATGCGAAAAATGCTGAATCCAAACAATTCAAAATTGAAAAATATATTCATCCATTGAAATTACAATTATATAATGAAAATATATCTCAATTTGGATTTTTCAAAAATGGACAAATCATGAATCATAATGGTAAAAAATTACGTTTCACATTAACACCACAAGAAATTGATATTTTGGAACCATCTATTTATTTAACCAGTTATCGTATTAAATCATCTATGAAAAAAGCCACTATTGTTAATCGTATGGTTCGTAAATTCAATGTTAAATTAGCCATCAATCAATTACATTTCAACCATAAGAAGATATCTACAGAATTAGAACAATTATTGAAAAGAGGGTTAGAACAAGCTAAACAATTAGAATTGAATGAAGATGAATTATATATTGATAGAATTTGGGTTGGTAGTGATGGTAAATGGAGGAAAAGATTAGATCCAAAAGGTAGAGGTAGAATGGGGATCATTGCTCATAGATATGTTCATTTGAAATGTATTTTGAAAACTAATCAAACCAAATTAAGATTGGATTGGGAGAAGCAACAAAAGGAATTGAAAAGTAAACCAAGAATGTTTTTGAATGATGAACCTTTGAATCTCAAAGTTAGACCTTGGTATAGGTGGTGAAATGGGAAGATTTGAAGCAAATCTGTTCATTGACAACTTATTCATGTGCTTATACAAGACTTGTAAATATTTAACAGTACTAATACATATACAGCTCATTTATTACGTAAACTTTGTTTGTGCTACACCATCTGTAGGATTAGTGATTTTTAAAACGGCGCCATAAAAAGTAGATAGCTAAGTGTAAACCGTTACATACAATTTTTCAAATAGATAAATAAATGAATGACCTTCCACAGTGAAAGTGATAATAGTGGTAACGGACTAAAAACTTTAACTCATTTGGAATAATACCCGTACATTATAAGACAGAACTTTAAAATATGTCTGATGCTAACAAAGATAGTTTTTATTGTAAGAAGTTAAATATTTGTAATTGTTATCATATCATATGGATCGACTTTGCTATATGCAACACCAAATGAACTATTATTGTCTAGACTTTTTTTTTTAGATCTTAACTTGCGCTGATCCGATTGTGCTTATGTTGGTTGTTATCAGCAGAGATAAGCTCGGTTTCAAAGTCGTTCGAATTGACTCAGGAGCTACTAGTGATTTGAGTTAAAATAGAAACAGAAAGACGGCTAATTATCTTGGCAACTGAAACAACCAGTATTTCAATCAAACTTGGACTTTTTGACTGTAACAAACGTTTAAAAGAAATTCTTTTTTCAAAACACCAGAAACGGAAGATTATTTTGAGTTTATTTGGTTGAGAAATTGGCAAGCAATTATTAACTGTTGTTACATTTTATTTTAATTATGTATTTCATGTGCCACAATTTCGGAATTTGATTATTGTCTCTTTATTCTCATGCGTTATCAAAGGTCATGAGAAATAGATGAATACACAAAAAAAGAGTGCAAAACCATATATTGTGTCTCCCAGATTTTGAATAGCTCATTGATAAATCCAACAAAAAGAATAGTATTATCAACTCATATAATAACCAGCCATATTTGAAACAGATTGAGGGGATCTATTATGTTTTTATATATTTTAATCCCGTGTTTTGTTTCGAATGGTGTTATCGCATTGTAGTATTAATGATGTCTTTCCTTGTTTGCTTTAAACTTGTTGCATGAAGAGAAGAAAGCTTGAACAATCCCGTTAATTCCATTTGTACTCAAAATTCAAACAGACAAAAAAAACCATACAAAAACCCAAGCCAAATCGATACAGTAAGTACAAAACACTACAGGAATAGCAAGCAACTATACAAATGTATACGAGGAATCTTGATGATTCAAGTTTATGTTGCCTATGTCCAGTAGTGATATAAACCAACCATTCAGCAATAACTGCTAATAATAGAAGATATAAATTATCGTTTGAGGAAATTAAGCTATTGTCAATAAAGAATGAATTTTTGTTGTTGTTGTTGCTTTGTTTTGGTATGAACTTTTGGGGGAGGATCAGAATGAGAATGTTAATTGTGGGCGTGTGCCACCATTGGGTGCAAACATTGTGTCTTTTGTTCTCAATTTGAAATTTCACACAAAAACCGGTGGTGGTGCTACTAAAATAAACTAAACCTACTCCTTTGCTCCATTCTCCTTTTTTTTCTATATGTGTGATTGTTATAACTTATCAACTTGTTCCATTTTATGTTTGTCTGAGAATGGGGGAAAAACTGAAAAGATTAATGTAGAATGACCGAACTGTTTGGTGTTTCGTTTCTTGTATCTTTTGTTAAAACGGTAATGGTGGGGAGTTGTCAGTTTGATTTCTGTTGCTCCCCTCCTCTGTCTTCTGTATTATAAAACTGTTTTATAACAGTAAGAGGAAATATATCATAATTGGCTTTTTTTAAAAAAAAGAATTGTGTTATTATAAATTGAAATGATACATACATACATAACGCAACTGATACTAAATTTTAATAATTACTCCATTCTTGCTCATATTCTTTCATTTCACATTTTAATGTTTTTTAATAGAACAATTTACTCGATTGTTTTATGCCTCCGGACAATCACAATATTACGCATCATGATTGTTATTATTGTTTACTTGTTTTCTAATTTTAATCTTTTTTTTTTAACCTAGAACATATAATGTAGGTAATATTGTTAATTAGTGGCGCTAGAAATTGACACAATATAGTGTTAGGGTAGAAAGGAAGTGTTATGCACACACACAGTAAATCACACATGGCTACATAAAACATTTCCGCTTAATACTACTACAAGTAGTGTTTTTTTTCTATGTTTATTATCTTCATTGTTGTACACTTGAAATCACTGATAGTCTCATATTGGGTTCAATTAGTTTTAGTGTAGATTGCTCTAATGCTTCGTTTAACTTTATGATTTATCAAAATTGAGGCATTTATCATATTTATCTCCATATCAAAATTAACAATACTGAAATGATGACACTGGAGATAACAGTGAGAGCCGGCCACAAACAGACAGACAGACAGACAGTATAGTTTAGACAGAAGGAATGATCAAAGAAAAAAAAATAAAAATAGGTGGCAAATAACCAGAAAGAGGAAGGAGAAATATGATTTGAGTAATATGAGATATCCTTAATGAGCTCTTTCATTCTGATTCTAGAGTATATTAAGCCAAATGCTTACCTTTTTATCTTAAACTTTCTTTATTTTATTCCCACATGTATCAATATATATTGAGGTTATCATTCCTTTTTTTCTTGTTTGTAGTTCAAGGGGTGGGAAAGCGAGAGGAGAGCAAGTTTTACTCATTGTAGAAACAACAAATTGATAATCTTAGTAAAACTAAAATATTATTACTAACTGAAGTGGCATAAATGAGGTATTCTTATAGCTAGACGCTATATATATATGTTCTGTTTATTTCACTAACGGAAATGACAGAAAAATGGTAAGAAAATTAAAAGGGAGCCAAAATATTGTCATTTTACTCCTTTCCTCTTTTTTTTTTTCCGTTTTGTGAGGCAGTTATATTTTGTTGTTATTTCGGACTCTGGAACAAATGCAGACGGCAAAGAAGAGAAGAGAGCAGACGCAGACGCAGATGCAGACTCGAGTTTCACAGTCTCCAGACCTCAGACTTTTCCTCCTATACAACTCCTTCCTTCCTTAGCTCCTTCCTCCTCCTCCTCAGATTCCTCCGCTTAATAGTGTCATTTCACTTTTATTATGGCTTAATGGTTGTTGTTGTTGTTTCGTTTTTGTAAATTTAGTCATATTTATTTCTCTTACTTGATAAAGCATTTAATTTAGTTTTAGTGTAAGGTTTAATCACAAATTTATCTATTGTAAATTATTACATTGCTTCAAGTCACTTTCTTACACTGTGGTTAAATTTTCTAGTTTCTATTTTTTTTTGTTTGTTCACACAACTTCAAAATTATATAAACTGTTTATTGTATTATATATATAACATACATTATATATATATATGGGATTACATATTCCCCCAAATTGATTCTAAATTTTTTTTGTTTTTAAATATATATTCTTCCTCTTTTACTTTCTGTTTTATTTTCTTCCTTTCAATTTAAATCACTTTTATATTCAATTATTATTCTTCATTTATCAATTTTCCTACAGTTTAGCAAATCATCCTGTTGATTTCAATATACTTAAATACTCCTCAATTTAATATTGGCTTTTAGATTCTGCGATATTTACTACTTATCACAACTACAACTAAATACCAATAAATATACTACAATACATCATTTTTCCCACAACATTAATTACAGTCTGCAAATCGAATTCCAATTGACTGTGAAAACTAGAGTGTGACACCATACAGTTGTTTGGAGACAGTAGTAGTAGTAGAAAGAGAAACTTGAGAGAAGTTTAAGAGAAAGAGAGAAATACATCTGGGTCATTATTTTAATTCATTTCATTGAATCGATTTTCAACCAATTGTCCTATTCCCCCTTTTTCCTTTTCATTTCTTCCTCTACTTGCAACTGTATCGTCATAGTTTTTCTTTTAACACAAAATCCCGCTCAACTAAAAGTTACAAGCATACTAAATCCAAAGTTCCCACATTATAGTTATTCATCATGGGATTGAAATGTACAAATTATTTTGAGAATTCAAAATATGAATCCCCCAATATTCAAATTATAACATGTAAAGGTTGTTCATCTCATTTATGTCTTTCTGATTTAATTTTATCCGATAATTTCAATGGAGCTAGTGGTCCTGCTTATTTAGTTGAAGATTTAATTAATATTGAATTCAATTTACAATCAGAAGAAACTCCTATGAAAACTGGTGTTTATAAAATTAATAAAGTTAAATGTCATCAATGTAAAAATCAATTGGGATGGTATTATAAAAAATCTTATTCATTTGCTGAAACTTATAAAGAAGGGAAATTTGTTATTGAACGGAAATTTATTAATTTTACTGATAATTTAACCACAACACAATTATTAACGGAAAGAGCATTACAAAATAAATTTAAACGAAGATATAGTAATAATAGTACTAATAGTAGTACCAGTAATACTAGTAATAGTTCAACAATTTCAAATAATTCAATATCAGATTTGGAAATTGATGAAAGTGGTAGTCCTCAACATGAATCATTTTTAACTAAAGAAAAATTCAAATTGTTAAATAGAAGAAGATCAAGTGGTACTAATGGGAATATAAATGCTACGTTATTAAATCATTTAAGAATACCTTATCATTCGATAAGAAATGAAGGAAGAAATGGAGCAGAAGAAGAAGAAGATGATGACGATGATGATGAAGATCATCATGAACATGTGAATATTGTTTCTGGCACTACAACAACGAGTCGTCCAAGTAATATTGACGATGATGATATATTTGTTGATGCTTAGAGAGTATTCTGAAGTTACCTCCCCTGTTTACGTCCCCTTACTACCCATGTCCTCCATTTATTCATGTTTTAATTGATTTTATGTTAACTTATTAGATACCTATTTTTTTTTCCTTTCCCTTTTTCCTACTCCTCCTTATTCTTACTATTTCCGGTTGGTTACTGTTACTGTTATTATTTTGGTTTTGCTTTTTTATTTGGTTTATTTTGATTCACGTTATTATTTTTGTTTTAGTTTGGTTTTTGGTTTTTGGTTTTCTTTACTTTGTTTCTCTAATTTATTTTATTATATCTCTGCCTTTTTGTTTTTCTTTGGGCTACAATTAATATTTTTTTGTTGTTGTTGCTTCATTTTGGTTTTCCTATTTTATTTTGTTTTGATGTTGGTTAGTTGGTACTACTGCAAGTTATAGTGAATAGAGTCACTTTATCTTCAGTAGTTACTTTTTGTTGGTATTTTTTTAGGTGGTTGGTTGTTTATTCCGCAACTTCCTTCTTTACCTATTTCACCATGTTTTATTCTGTTTTTCCTATTTATTTCTCTCTTAATAGTAACTCTTTCAATTATTTACTTAGTGTATACAATAAAATATATACACATCATATATATATATACGTACATATTCTTCAACCTCGGCTCTATCATATATCAGCTCTATTCAGATAAGAGAAAGATAAGCAAAAAAACAATCCTCTTTTTTTAGTTTGCATTAGTTTTGCTGCATAGTGTGAGTTTTGTGTAACACAAGCAACCACTACTACTACGTCACTATGTATTCAAACTCCTTGGTGATAGTTTCTACACACCACTACAAATCGTTTTCAAATAATAAAAATGTGTATATAAATTTGTTTATCTAATACTATGCAAAAAAAGTACCAGTAGAAAAAGTCTCTGGTTTAGTGTATGTGTGTAAATGTTTTCCACTCTCTAAACTTTTGGGGTTAATTTAGTATATACCAACACATAAGCAGAAGGATCATTTAATGCCACTCTTTCCTCAATTTTATTAATGTATTCATCATCATAAGTACACCAAGTATATCCATCAGGTTGTAAACAATGAGCAACATAATGTCCACTAGAAATTGATCTTCCTTCATGAACAATAACTGATGTCAAACGATATTTAGCTGTGCCTTGTACCATATATTTGCTTAAATCAAGGTATTTACTATAATTTATCAGCTGTTTGACTTTGGATGAAGAATTGTTGTTGAATTTAAAACGTTTGAAATGAATGGTTAAAGTTTCAGGAGCAATTTCAATGGAAGATATTTTATTGGCATGAGTGAATCGATTACATTTCTCACAGAAATAACCTGATTTACTATCATTTTCCAGTTTTTTGATTACTTCATTACTGAAAAAATCATTAATAGATTTTTCAACAGAAAATTTATTACTATTGAAGATTGGGTCGGAGGTGGAGGTGGAAGTGGCAGTAGTGGATGTGGTATCATTATTGCTATCATTAGTAATGTTGTCGCCGTTATTGTTTGATTTGATTTTCTTTTTATTTAACCCTAATGATAAATCATAAAATTCTTGCTTGGTGATTGAAACATTATGACATTTATGACACGTGATACGCTGATTCAATAATCCACCAAAGATATCATAAATAATCGATTCATTCAATTTTTTCCCCTTTGGTGTAGAATCTTCTTGTAGTCTAGAGATTAATGACATGTAATATTCATGAGAATCTTCTTGTTGCCATTCACTCATCATGCAATTAATTTCATCCAATCTTTGAATAATTTTTTTCGGATTAATATACTTGATTCCACCATTACTTTTACCCTTTTTATTGTTGTTAGTATTTGATGCTAACCACATTCTTTTAGATAATTCAGCTAAAACATGGGTCACTGATCTTGGTTTAAGTTGAGAATATTTATTATCATTCACATCATTTAAATAATGTTGCATTGCCGGTATATGAATAATTGATTGAATTGCCGAATTCATGTAACAGGTGACGCCATGGTTTAATAATCCAACTGGAGGTTTCTTGTTAGCAAGTTCTCTCCAATTTTTGTATATTCTAGTAGAATTATTAGATCCACGATCATCTTCATATTCATTAATATCATAATATGAAACTTCCAGTGGCTCTGGTTGCTGCTTTTCTGTGTCTTCTTCTGGTGAAGTTGGTGGAGTAGTTGATGTCCGTTCTTGCGTTTCCTCCTCTTCCTCCTCCTCTTCCTCCTCCTCTTCTTCGTCTTCATTGACATCTTTGTCGTTGACTAATTGATCGATTTTTAAATCATATTTTAACTTTTCTAAATCTTCATCTTCATCGTCATCATCAGATGCTTGTGGTGACATAGAATCTGATTCAACATCTTCATCATCTTCATCACCACTTTCAGGTGAACCTGACTCTTCATCCACAAAATCTGCATCATCTTCTTCATCTTCTTCGTCAATTTCACTTTTTTCTGGTTCACTAAATCCAGTAAATGGTGATGTCTCAGTAAATACTTCACCAGGAGAACTTGAATCATCGTCTTCGTTTTCTTCCTCTTCCTCTTTTTCCTCTTGCTTCTCTTCTATATTTTCTCCTAAATCTTCTTCTTCTTCTTCTGTAGGTGGTGTTGGTGTGGAAGTAGGTGTACTCAGCCAGAATGATTTAATAGAATCCCACATTCCTTTTTTCACTTTTTTAGTTACATGTTTTGCCTCATCGGTTTCTTCTTCTTCTTCATCATCTTCACCTTGTTCTTGTTGATCTTCTTTGGGGACTTGATTATCTTCATTTATTATTTCTTGTAATTTTCTTTTCCTTTTCCTTTCCTTATGAGTCAAATATTTATTGCCAGTATAATTAGCAATTGCTTCATTTAAAGATTTAGGTTTTGGTGGATCATTAGTAGTTTTTTTAGTATTTGATTTACCAAGTTTCTTGGAAGTTTTCATACTTGAGTTGTTGCTGTTATTTGATAAAACAATGTATGATTTAGGTATATGATTATCAAACCCAGTGCTTAATGTGGTGGATGTAGATGCTGGCTTGAAATTTAATGGGGTTGCAAAAAGTAAAGGATTGAGGGTAGTAGTTGGATTAGTGGTGATTGTTGTGGAATTATTATTAATGTTTAGCTTTGGTTTAGAAGATGAAGATTGATACATCCTATTACTAAAGTTAGAGTAATGTAATAAATTAAACCAGAGTTAATTAATAAGTATAAGGGAATTAGAATGAGAATGAGTGTGTGAGAGTGTGAATGTGAGTATAATAATATTAAAGACAAGAGCGAAGACTTTCAAAAAAAAAAACAGAAATAGAAATTTAAAAAAAAAGAAAGGAGAAAAAAAAAAATTTTTTTCTTAACATTTTTTGTTTTGTTGTATTTCTCTAAGAACAATAAAGAAGAACAACAGAGATGATGATGATGTGGTGTAGAATTGGAATTAGAATTGAGCTGTATACGGAAGAATTCTCACATTTTGTGTAATTCTATTTCATTTCTTTTTACTTTTTTTTGAAATAATTGAACAGTTGAGTATATAATTATAATTGTTACATTTACTAAATTACAGAACAACTCTACAAAATTGGATTTTATATCAATGTAAGTTTTGCCTTCATCTTGATATGTAAGTAATCTTGTCCATAATATTGAGTTTATCATTGGTTCTATTTGAATCTTACACGCACACACACACAAAAATTGATATGAACAGGCGCAAAAAAAAAACACGTAAAACGCGAATATATTTTTAATATTTTTGTCTCCCCTAATATGCTTAATGTCATTTGTCCCCAACTCTATTTATTACCAGTATACACAGATATGTGACTGTGTACAGAGTATTTTATTTTACTTCCTTTAACCTAATTATATATACTTCATTTCAACACAACCTATAAAATATGACCACTCTATACTTAGAACTCATTGATTTTCATCCAAATAGTTTCTGTTGAGCATCCAATGTTATTAAATCAAAAACTTCATTTAAACCAATGGATTTAGCTAATTTGACCAAGTTTGCACTTTTAGCTTTTGATTCTGGACTTCCATGTAATCCCAATTCAAATTGTTTCTTATTATCAATACTTGCTCCTTGTAATCGATGAAGTCTTTCCCTTCTACGATTGGTTTTACTTGTTTTGACCAAGTTGGCAACATTACTAGACCATTGATACGGATAATCTGCAGGCATGTGTTGCTGTTGGTGACCTAAACGATTCCATTCTGATATCATAGAACTATTATCCATTCTTTGATGAATTGGTCTATTTTTATGCTTTATTTTTTGCTCGGAACGAAGGAACTTGTTAGCAGATTTATTTTCCAAAAGATCATTAAAATTATAGTTCTCTAATGCACCGACTTCTTCTAATAATTCTTCATTTGCATACTCAGAATCAACCTCATCGGTGGGACCTTCCTCTACTTCATTGTTGTTGTTATCTCTTCTAGATGAAGAGTTTCCCTCTCCCTCTCCCTCTTCTTCTTCGTCATCGTCATCAGAACTAATACTAGTTTCAATGCCACCAGTACCCACATTTTTTTCCAAATCACTTTCATCTAACATGGTCTCATCATCTATATCTGTACTCAAATCTTTCCTATTTTTTTTAGTTGTGGTTGACTTTTGGGTTTTTTTCAATAATCTCTTGTATAAAACACTTTCGAAAGTTGAATCAAATTTCATGGTAGTTAACTTGTCAAGCATAAATTTAGGGGTATTAGCTTGTATTTTCAATTGTTCAATAAGATCAAATATTGTTTCACCTTCATCAGCATTATGATTTCCTTGCAGAATCAATTCATAATTTTTAATCAATTCAATAGATCTAATTTCATCTTTTCTAATCCCTAATATCTTATCATTATTATTACTATCAACTAATAAATTCTTCATCCAAGTCAATGAATCTTCATCTTTTAACATCTCAATAACTTTATCATCCCATGAACTGGTGAAAATTTCAATATCTAAACTATAATATTTATCAGCATGACTACCAAAATCTTTTTGTTTTGATTTAGGTAAAATCTTCCGATTAGCATTAGCACCAGAGTTATGAGGTTTATTTTGATCCTTTCTGGTCTTATTTGTCATTGATGGTTGTTGCTGGGATCCTTCAGGATACGTTCTAAAAGCCCCAATTTCTACTTTACCTTGTTTTAAAGTTTTCACAGGATCAACAACAATGGCCAAATATGGATCCTGGAAACCTTGATTCAAACTTTGAGTACTAACATCAATCCCACTCAACCAACATCCATATCCTGGATGACTATGATACCATCCAACTATATTTTCTTCATTTTTCCCATTCAGTAATTGTTGTCGTTCAGTTAAATATTCAACCATATAGGTATATGCCTCATTTTGAGCATTCACTCGAGTTTCTGTACCTTCTACAGGTAATCGATAAGTATCCATAACAATAATGGAATGGCCCAGGATTTTCCCTACTAACATCCCCATAATTTCAATTGATCCTCCAGTTTGGGCATGTGTACACATCTTCATTAATGCTAATGATGATATATAACATTTATTGAAATAGTTGATATCTTCTTTCCAAGGTTTTTTATCTCTCGCAATAGGATCTATTGCTGGTAATCGATAAAATTTATCTTGATCTTGAGGATGTTTTCCCAGTAATTCATTTTGTTGATATAAATCAATTGTCTTTATTTTGCTATTCCTTGTTTTGAAGTTTGTCGTGTCTGATTTTGATTCCAATGAATGAGCCAATTCATCTAAACAAGTCATGATTTGATTAACAGTTTGCTTATGTTGATTAGATTTGGTTTTTTTTGTAATGATTAGTGCAAAAAGATTGTAATTGCTTTAGTTCAATTAAGGAACGTTTTGTTGGTCAAGTTGACTATTTTTTAAGCGCCATTTTTTTTTTGAAAACAGATTTTTTATTTTTACTATGTAATACTCTACTTTTTTTTGTTTCTAAAACTATATAAAACTATAAGTCACAACAGCAATCACTAGCTATACAAATAATCATTATTTAAACTTTTTTATCATTTATATTCATTTCTGGTTCATTTGGATAATACATATAATTAGCAATTCCTCCATATGAAGGGTGTGAAGCAATCAGAGAAAATTCAGGACTCCCAGCAACTACGTTCGCTACACCAGAAGGTGGACAACCTGGTGTATCATATTGCAAATTTCCATTAGCACCACCTGTTGCAGATGCAGCAGCGGCGGCGGCGGCTACGGCGGCGGCAGCAGCAGCAGCAGTTGCAGGATAATACTGTGGATAAACATTATAAAATGGAGGTGGATTTGCCGAAGAGGAATTAGCAAAATTAACATTATCAGCAGGAACATAATAAAATAATGGGAACCCAGGTGTGGTAGTGGTAGGTGGTGGTGGTGGGAAACTAGTACTGCTATTATTTCTTGAACTTGCACCACTTCCCCTGCTTTCATTTGGAGCACTTGGAACACGAATATCCCCGCTGGCCTTCTTTTCAACCTGACTCGACTCTGAAACTTCACTTTTGAGATTCAATTGTGATGCATGCCAAGTACTTTCAGTTTTGGTATTGCCAAATTTCTTTTCATAACTACCTGGTCTAAAACTCTTGAATTGCTTCAATTTATTAAACCCTTTGTTGAAGCTATTCGAGGGATAAGAGTTGAATTTTGGTTTGGACATTTCAATCATACCCTTAGATTTGACGTAGTCATTTTTTTGAAATGATTTCTTATTCAAATTAATTGGAGGTGGAGCTAATGGGATACCATTATTGTAATTGCTTCGAGTACGTATTGGAGCATGGATATGAGTTTCACGATACTGCACATGCATTGTTTTACCACAAAACATAGAATGGTTTTCTCTTTCAACAGCACCAGCAGCACTTGACTCTCTTTTAAACTTGATGAACGCAAACGTGTTATTCGTTCTTTTAATTAAATTCAAGTCAAGAATTTCACCATGCCTTTCAAATCTTTGTGAAAGTTGATCCTCAGATACTTCTGGACTCAATTGACCAACAAATATAGAATACTTGTCAAATTTGACCTTTAAAGATTCTTGTTCAGGCTCATTAACATTCCGTGGTGCATTGGATTTGTCAATATTCTGTGTCCAGTCAACCTTGTAGATACCTTCTTCTGTCAAATTTGCGTAAGCTCTAATGGCATCATCACGATAAGTAAACTTACAAAACCAATTCTTATAACCTCTAGTATCAACACCAGAATTGTATAGCTCCCCCTTAGATGTACTAGGGAGCAACTCCTCGATCTCACCAAAATTTGACAACCGATCCCTAATGATACTTTTGCTAAGAAACGATTTCGATGACACGAATAATGTGCGATTAACTTTAGCCGCCTCGCACCGAATATTTCTTCCGTCCAATACTGAGTTGTGACCTTTCTCAATAGCTAATTTGGAATCGCTATCAGTGGTATATTGAACAAAAGCATAAGGGCGGTTACAAGTGTCACGCAAAACCTTGACTGTGGCTAATGTGCCCCATTGTTTAAAATGATCAGTCACTGAAACACATAGTGCGTCGTCAGACATATTGGAACATAAACTAGCGACAAAAACACAAGCAGAAGGGCGTCCCCTAACGTAAGCGCTGTTTAATTCAGACGCCTTATTTGATGCTGTCATTCCCCCAACACTTTCAATAGCAAGTTTTGCGGTAAATTTTTCTTTCAGTTTACCACTATTGCTGCTAGACAAGGTAGATGAAGCTGAATCAATCTTGTCGTGCCACTGATTATTGGAATATAATGAGTTTATGTTTTCTTTAGGAGATACTGTTGTTTCTAATGGTGGAAACGATTCAATTAAATCACTTGTGGAAGATTCACTTGAGTTGGAACTACAAGACAGCGCCTCTAATTTCATTGAGTCAATGAATTGATAATATTTTCTTTTTGTTCTTGCAAAGCAATACTAATTATTTGTGCTTGAATAATGGATTTCAAGTCAAACTGTTGGATTGATTACTTGTTAGGTTGCCATAAACAGTAGAAGACTTAATTAAATGAATAACAAGAATCTTTCATAGAAAAAATAAGGAAACTAACAATTGTAAAGCAGTGGTAAACAAAAAAAGAACAGCGTTAAGAATATGAATGACAGTTGGTCTAAATATTTTTTTTGTCTATAAAGAATAAAAGATTTACCCCAGACGTTGGTTGCAAAACTTAAACTTTTTTTTACGATACTTAATTCAGTTGTTAGACAAGTTTTCTCTATTTTTACACGCAAAGAGACACCAAAATTCATGACATATATCAATACAGCGAGCCATTGAGTTTGTAAAATATTTATTCAAGAACAATTATATAAAACAAACCATAAGTGAGAGATATCTAAGTAAAATATAGGTAATATAAACTATGGTGTGAATGCTATCAAAATGATATTAAAGCAATTCAACACCACCACAAAAAACAACAATTAAAAAAATCAGTTACAGCAAAAGTGTCACAAGACTTATGGAATAAAAGATTAAGCTTGTGGAAAACAAATTTTTATCTGCTGAGCATTTAAGCTTTTCCGAAATATTCTTCAATCAAAGAAGAAATATCTCTTTCTGAAACAATTTGAGCAGCATTTTCAATACCGACAGTTTCAATGCTCTTTTTGATTAAATTGCTAAGTGCTACTGAGCCGGCATCTCTTTTAACTGGTTGACTGTCTTTCAAAGCAGATTCAGCTGATCTAGTAATGAGTTGTGGGAGTCTTTGAAGAAGTTCATCAAGAAAATCTTCAAGACCATCTCTCTTAGCTTGTTGAACAGTTTCCAGGACGCCATCAAAAACGTTAGAGATAAGTCTTGGAGCATTAGCAACAAGATTAAGGCCAACATCTGGAACGCCATCTCTCTTGGCATTTTCGATGGATTGTTGAACACCAGTGGCAACACGAGCAACAATTTCTGGCAATCTGACGACGGCATTAGCAACGTCATCATTAGCTCCATCTCTCTTGGTAGAAGCAACAGAAGTCATGGCTGTGTCAACAGCTCTGACAACAAATGGCATATCAGCAATGATACCAGCAACAACAGAATCAATATCTTCTCTCTTGTTACCTTTGAAAGCTTTGACAATACTCATGATGATTTGGATTACTTGTGGAATGTTGCCAAGAATACCCATAATAATTCCAATAATACTTCTTTTGGTAATAGCAGTATTGAATTCTTGAGGTGCAGGAACAGTAGGTGCTTGGTCAGCTGGAGCAGCTGGGGCAGCTGGAGCAACATCTCTCTTCATGTTGAATTCTGGAGCATGGTGGATGATGGCAGCTTGAGAAGATAAAGCAAAAACAGTAGCACAGGCAATTTTGGAGAATTTCATTTTAACGAATGGAAAATAGTTGGTAGTAAAATAAAGGAAAGTTGTTTGTTGTAGAGATAAACAAAAATAAAACAATTTTGAAATAGGTGGGTTATTTGATGTATTTATACTTCAATTCTGAGCCCTTCATTTATGAGAAGCCACTTAAAAATAGCATGACAAGTACGACTAAAAAAAGTAACAAATAATAAAATAAAGCAATTGCAAAAGTATCTTTTACATATTTTGAGCAGAATTTACTGATCCTATTGGGTGCAATTCGTTTTGAATTGTTGACGATTATAGGGTTTGTAGTGATTACTCAATATCACCTGTATGTAAGATTTGTGGGCGGGCTTTACAAGTTTAGGCGCTTTTGCAGTCAAGAATGAAGTTTGCGTTTTTACGGTATTTAACTCTTTGTGTATCTTGTTCAAAGTATAACGTACTCTTGTTTTTTTCTTGGCGTCATACAACTATACAACAAAAATGGTTGTTCTGCTGAAAATCCTACAAATGACTTCTAACCGTGTGAGACGAGTAATAGATTGAAAACAATTTCTTAAGGTTATGATACCTCAAAAGTATTAAAGCTTTGATAAGTACTATATAATATGAAGCCACTGATAACGAAGTCAAAAAGTGTAATCATTTTTGAAAGTTACAGGTACAAAATAGTGGCTGGAAATTTTTGTAATATGTCTTACTTCGCTAGTGGTTATCTCCAAAACAAATGTGAGGTGACTACAATGTATCGGGATCCTTTAGGTTTTAAGTAACAATTGTATGTAAATTTCTTAGGTGTTAACCTTAAGTAAATTTTTGTTACCTCTATTTGTCTTGTACTGCGAACAATAGGATTACTCCAGAAAGAATTTTATTTATGAAAGATACAAAATGTTAGAAATCTAGAGATAGAAGCGTTATCTGAATGAGACTCTTGAACTCTAATCAGCGAGGCGACGTTGAAGTATTTTGTAAAATTATTCCGCGAGCCGTTGAAAAAAAAAAATGTTTCGCTAATACTTGAATTAGCTAAACTCTTTTACCATTACTAAAACATCAAGTCATTTGTTGGTTTGTAAAGATTGGTTTGTTTACGTGTATTCTATATAACACATTTGCCAACAACAGGCGTGTTAGCAAGAAAGTGAGTTAGGAATAATTACATGTCTTGTTATGAGGTAAAATTTCTAACAAGGAGGTTAAAAATGGGCTGCTTTTTTGGTTTTTTTTTTTGAGGGGAAAGAACCTATTTGTTTAATTGGTACCTGTAAAAGTAATTCTTTATTGTTAGTTATTTATCGCTTTTAAGGTATTCCTCCATTGAGCCGTGACAGTATTGCTAGACGTAATTCAATATTGAACTGGATTTATTGTAATAAAGTAAATATTAACAATTTTTAATTGGTATGTAGAAAAGTACATATTGGGCGGTATTATGTACAAAATTGCCCTATTTTAATAACGGTGATGAATGGTGATTGAATGCTCGTGTAATTCAACTAACATTCTTGAATGTTACAACTTGGGCATGTTTCATATAATTACTAGGGTAAAAAAAAGGAGATAACACAAAGCCGTAAAATTGACACAAAAATATTAACACTTGCAAAGCTGTCAACAATTGGACCTTGGGCTTATACATGCATGTCCATTGACACTATTAAGATTTATTCTACTTTTACGTTCGCTAATACATAAATCTGTTTCTTCTGCTTTTCCATTAAATGTTGTAACACCATTACTAAATAAAAGAAAGCAAATCCCAAAATCACAAGATTAGAAAAGAATAACTAATTCGTAAATGAAAAGAGTCCCTCAATTTGTGTGATGAATGATCAATTTAACAACATTGTACTTTCATTGCTCAAGGATAAGAAAAAAATTCTCAATTTATTAAATACTGTATATTTGTAGAACAATAGGTATTTTGTTTTCTAAGAGTAATATGTTCATAACCATTGACTCTGAAATAGAAATAAACCAACCAAGTTTGTATTTTGCGTCGTTAATATTACATTTTTGAATAAGCCCGCTAAAAGTTGTGTTATCTTTGGGTAAAAATGTTAATTTCTACCATACCTTAAAATATAATAAGCATTTTTAGCCTAGAAAAGGGTATTTTATATGCAACATCGGTTTTTCAACGTTATCAGTTGAGATAAGGGCGACCTAAGTAGTTCGAATTGCAAACTATCAAATCCTAAATTATATTAATAAAGTTTATCTACTAATAGATTATATTAAGTTTTAGAGTCATGCCTTGCCCCCTTATAATTTGAATCCAATTAGTCAGATATATATTTAAGGGATATTGCAGTAAAATTTCCGTTTCCAGTTTTGAAACAAGTTCATATATTAAAATCTGAATGACGACAACACGAATTATTGAAAACAAACCAATATAAGCAGAAAATTGTCTTGAAAAACGTTTGATATACCCCGCCTTAAAGTTCCTCCTACACATATACTCGTGATTCCATTCTCCAACTATGGTATTACTCCAAAATGCTTACTAATATTGTTCAGTAATTACAGTGCTTCTAACAAGTGTATCTTCGAGAGTCATCAGATGGTTTGTTAATTTTTCAAAAAATAATGCCGATTGACTGACGATATATAAAATATTTTGTAAAACAAGAATTCAGTATAAAAGTTTGCTCGTGTAATTTGATGATGAGGAATGAAATTACTTTTCAACGGTTAGGAAATATTTTGTGATTTGGTTGCAAAAAAAGGGGAAGAATTACCGATAAGAACAAACTTTTTATGGACGTACTCACAATGTTTGACAATTCTTGGAGAGGGCAAAAATAGATACCCCAAAAAACTCGTTCCGTAAATGCAGTCCAACTACATTCTTGAACTTATTGCAATCTAAAGAATGTATATCAGTAAGTAGGGCAACTGGAAATGAAGAACTTTTTTGAGGTGAATTTTGAATAATAAATATATATTGATATAAAAAAAAAGATTCACCGAAACAAGTATATAGATAAAGAAATAAAAAGAGTTCAGACCGTGCTAAACCAAAAAAGAATCTAAAATAATAATCTAAGAACTGAAATAAAAAGATAAACATATTTGTAAAAAGTAACACAACAGAGCTTCTAACTTGTTGTTGTTACTCCACTTTAGATCAGTGCCAATTTAATAATCAACACATTGAGATCAACTCGTAATCTAAAGCTAAGCAATAGAACAATTCTATTTGCCTAAGCAAGACCACCGAGAAGTGCTGGAGCAAGTCTTAAGAGAGCATCAACAACTTCTGGAAGAACTCTTTCAAGGAAAGCAACAACTTCTGGAACAAGAACTTCACCTTCAGCAATGATTTCGTTAACAATGTCACCAATAGTGTCTCTCTTAACCTTTTGAGATTGTTGTTGGCCTTGTTGTTGTTGAACAGTAGTAATAGCTTGAGGAAGATTGCTTGAAATTTGATTAACGATTTGATTAATCAAATCTGGTTCATGACCGGCACTGATTTCAGCAAGTAAGGTAGCATTGACACTGACGCTTCCACTATCAGGTAAGTGTTCCAAAAGGGCACTGGCAATCTTGATAATTTCTGGTAAAGCGTGTTTGATAGCAACCAAAATAACTGGAATGAGGAGGAGTTCAGCAAATCTTTTAGAAATTTCTCCTTCAGAAACTTCTCTTTTACCAACTAAGTTGAAACCAACAGTGCCATCAGCATTGGCAGCGACAACATCTTTTTTGGTTTCTAAATCATATTGAGCAACAGCAGCTTGTGATAACAAAGCGAGAAAGGCAAAAGAAGCGATTTTGTAGAATTTCATACTTGAGGATTAGATTGGGTTGGGTTTGATTGGAGTGAAGAATGAATTGCAAAAATCAAAAACTTACAAATCTGAGGATATCTACTACCATATTTATATTCCATCATTTTCTAACTGCTTACTGTTGGATTAAAGAATAATAATGTGGATGACAATATAATCCTCAAATATAGCAATTGACGAGAGTATAGTTATTTGAACCACACTCCATATTTGCCCACAGTATAAAAATTAAGGTTTGGAATAAGGTTTGATACCCTCCGTGTAAAGCAGAGCATTTCTTCTTTCTTTCTTGTACTATATTGAATTGCGCAATAGAAGATAGATTTAAACTTCGGACCACCGTCAAAATGAAAGTTTCATGAACGCCTGAGTTTTGAGGTTTTTAATTAATAGAATTTTTAATGCTTTATCCAATATATCAGGTCCACTTTTTGTATTTTCCCTTGTTTTGTTGACATAGCGAAAATACTGATATTGGGTTTTGTTGGGTGGTTTCTTTAACTAATTTTAAAGTTATTACTATTTCAAAGATAACACCTTAACAAAGTTTTGTTTTGACGCCTTGATAAGTTTAACATCTTTCAAGGCTCAGTGTTGCTTTAAAAATGTATGAAAAGATATATTAACCCCAGGAAACTGGAACTCTTTAGCAATAGCAACAGCCTAGATAGTAGTATACAGCTTTATTAACTCTATAAATAACAACTGTGTTTAAAATTCTTTAGTAAAACGTCTTCGAGGCTTTTACAAAGTTGCAGCAAATTTGTTTTTATTATATGTAATTAGAGTTGACATATTTCAACTTTAAAAACAAAAATGCTGCTACATAATAATGATGCCACAGAATATGGTGTGTGTTGTAATCACAATGAACAAAATAGAGAAATAGTTCTGCACTATCTCCTTCATGCAATACATATTTGTGGATTCAACTGGTTTTCATTGGAGCATGATTTTAAACGGTTGTGGTTGAACTTTATTGTTCTATGCTACTTGGCTGTAATAGAAGAATTTGGTGTGCAATTAACAAAGCATTAAAAAGCCATATTTTCATTTCTATTGTTTTAAAGAACAGTGTAATCACTTAAAGTTGAGAGGTCAATATTTTTCCAATTGAAGGTCTGTCCAGTAGCATAATATTTATTAGATAATTTGGACAGATGTAGTGACCCATACTGTTTTTGATAAAGTGATGCATGGACTTATAAAGAAGTAAAAAAAATCGAATCACAATCATTTTTGTGAACCACAAATGCCACAACACAAAGAAAATTAAACTCTGACTCTTAAGTTTGCTCGGTATACTTTGTACTTTCTGGTTTGATTGAATTATAGTTTAGTTCAAGGGGAGAAGTTCAAAGCCCCGGGATTTTTGGAACTAGTGAGGCTTTTTTTTTGTGGAGGTTTTGTCATGGTTGACGAAAATCAATTAATAGGGGCTCCGAATGAGGCTTAGGACTTTTGGAATTACTACTAGTAAAACGTGGTAGTCAGTTGTGATTATATATACATTTGAGAGTTCAGATATTGCATTTCTTTGAAACCATGTGACAAACAGTTTTGCATTACTTTTGCTGAAGAATCAAAGCTTCTGCTAAAAAAATTTGCGAAATCAAGGGAAAAAAAAAGTAGGAGATGATGATTCTATACTTACAATACAACTTTCTTCAGAATACTATATTTTCGGTTGATGAGAAGCTTCAGATACTTTAGTGTAGAGTAGATGAATCCAAGAGGCCCATCTTGCTCTTTCTAAATATTTTCAAGGCATAGTAATATATATTTGTGTAAAACCTATAAAGAGGATAGAGGAATAAACACCAATTTAGATTTCAAAACAAGCATATGCTTGCTTCACCGAATAAACAAAAATAGAAAAAGAAAATAGAATAGTAATGTCAATATAACCCTCGGAACAATTTTAATCACAAAATATCTCCGATATCAGAACCAAGACCTTGAATACTACTAAGGTCGTCACAATCCAGGCCCTTAATACTACCAACGTGACCAAAATCAACACCCTTAACATTTTCAGTCAGCTATTGAGCAATAGAATCAAGGCCTATCCTTTTGGAGTTTTGCGAGTTTTGTTCAAACTCGGAAATAGCTTGTGGAAGTTTAACTTTCACTTGGTTGACAATTTCATTAACTAAATCTAAATTGCTGGTGGTGTTGGTAGAAGATGATACATTGAGTATTTCAGTAGGATCAATTGGTGAAGGCAAATCTCCCAAAAGTCCCAGAATAGTGTTGAGAACACCAGGTAAAGCAGAAGTAATTGCTGCAACAATGATAGGAATAAGAGTGGTAAGGTCTAATCTTTTGTCAAGAGCATCATGGTAGTTTTCTCTTCTATCAATAACACCAGTAGTGGAGTTACCAATAGCAGTGGAGTTAGCAATGGCAGTGGCCAAAGCAGTACTGTTAGGAACAGAAGTAGCATTAGCAGTAGAATTAGTTGAAGTAACATTTCCAGTAAGTACTTTATTGTAGTTGTGTGCAACAAAAAGTGCTTGTGATGTCAAGACGAATAAAGAAGCAGAAGCAATTTGACAGAATTTCATTTTGTATGATACTTTTTGTTTAGCAGTAGAACTGAAAGGTTGGGTTGCAAAAAAGAAAAACAAAAAACGAAATTGAATTTAAAGGAGTGATTGAGTAGTATTTATACCCAAAATTTGATCGATACTTCTGATTCTAGATCAATTGCTTTTTTCATTGATAATTGGGTAATTTACCCATCTGTCAGACTTAGAATAATAAATAGTTGTTGTCTAATATTATGGAGTATCACTGGAAACTGTAGCAATACCGATTTAGAACCAGCTCAGTGCTTGGTACAATATACTCTGTTGCCCATTGTAAATTCATGGTGCTTGATTGTTCAAAAACAACAATACTACAAAGAACAGCAAGCAAATTTTATAGTATTCATTAAAACCAAAGGAGCAACTTGTTTAGTTTCTGATATTCCTCGCTCTTATTATACAATACATACTTGGATAAATATTCTTGATATTCGGCTTGCTAGCTTTTAGCCATTTAAAATTCTATTGTCTAAGAACTTAAGAGATTTTGAAATTATAATTAAACAATGACTTTGTGTATTAATATATAGCAACAAAAAAAATATTTGGAAACCTATCACAATTGCTAATTTCATTCCAATTACTAATAACATTAAATAATAATCATTTAATTATGTATTTAATTTAGCAATTTGTTTAATACATTCCCCTTAAACAAACTGCTTGGTATGACAGAATTTCAGAGAATAATTAGGCCTATTGTTCAAGTCTTTTCAGTACACAATAAAAATTATTTTCCTGTTTGGTAATAGAATTAGGAGGTAATCTTATTCATGAAATCTATTATTTTCAGTTTCCAAATACTATTTATTTTACAAATTGCTACCAAATTTTTAGATCTTAACTAAATAAATTATGAGCTTATTGTTGTATTTCTTTTCAAATGTATGTTTATCATAGTGTAGTTTCTTTTACATTTTGAGCAAAAGCATAGGTTTGTTTACTTTAGGTTTTATAGTAGAATAGAATTTAACAACAAGATATTTTTATTGTATTGTGGTATAAGAATTATAAAATAAAAGAACCATTTAAATTAATATCTGGTCTCAAAACAAATATCTAAGAGATTATGTGAACAAAAGAAGAACACAATTAAGCCCATATTTAGTCTAACTTTATTTTCAAGTAGATTAAAAGGAACCTTGAAGAAGTTGAGGAGCTTCCTTGGTAAGTACTTCAATAACTTGAGGAGCAATTTTTTGAAGGAAAGAGATAATTTCAGGGGTAAGCTTGACTCCTTCTTGAATAATTGCTTGAATAAGTTCTGTAGTGGTGTCTCTTTTGGTGTTACCAGCATTTTGTTGAACACTAGAGATAGCTTGAGGAAGAACTTTCTTGACTTCATTGACAATATCACCAATTACATCTTGTTCATTCAAGGAGCCAGTAGACGATGCAGTTGAGGAATTTCCCAAAAGACCACTGACAATCTTGATGATCTCTGGTAAAGCAGCAGAAATTGCACTAATGAGAATTGGAAGAATACTTGATAATTCATCGTTTTTGACAAGAGCATCATAGTTATTTTCTCTTTTAGAAAGAATGTTAACACCAACAGCACCAGTAACGTCTCTGGCAATGACATCTTTTTTAGCCTTTGTTGGTTCCTGGTTGGATTGGACAATGGCAGCTTGAGCAGATAAAGCAAGAATAGCAATTGAAGCAACTTTAGAAAATTTCATTTTTGGATGAATGTATGATTGTTGTGGAGTTGGTTAGTTGAATAAACAAAAAAAATAAAAATCTATTCAACAAGCAATAATGTGGGTCTATTTATAACAAAAATTTTCAACCAAGCCGAATCCATCTGATTAGATTTATCTTCTAAATGTTTTTAAATTCCCTCATGTGTGTCATTCATAATTAGGTGACGACAATTACTGTTTATCTGAAACAACTGATTTCCTATCTAGTGTAACATGTTTTAAAAGCATTATAGGTTTATTATTTTTGTGGCGGTTGGAAAAAAAAACCACAATCACGTTGATTTTGTTTGAGCTTTTGTGATTTTTTAATCAGGTAGGGCGTTTTGCTCTTGCTCCATAAAAATTACTTCTCCATGTAATCTGTATTTTGTTCTTGCAGTTATCAAATTATTCAAATTGTGGATAAATAATTGGGCCACCGTTTTCGGGCTTGTCTAATTGTTTAGTCTTTATAAACATTGGTTGGCTATATTAGTGGCTGAAATTTTTAAACTAAAACAAGTTCAAATATTAGATGCGCAGTCTAAATTGTTTTAGTGTATTTCAAGTGACAGTTTGACAGCAATTGAATGCTCTTTCGGAACAATAGATTTAAAATGTAGTTAACTTTTTGTTGATTTGTGTAATTTGATTTTCAACAATTGACATAGATAAGGTTTTGGTAGAGTGGACACTACCACCAACAATAGTAATAAACACATTGAACTCTTATAAAGAAACTGAAACTAAAAGGTAACTACTTCATGAGTAAAATCCCTCAAATAGGCTTAGGATGAGATCCGGTTATACCGATTACATACAGCTCACATGCTATCAACCATCAAGTCCAGTAGGTTTATATTCATTCATTGGGATTTTCCATGCATCGGATGAGCTAATTTACGCAAACCATCGTACATTTCCCCTTTTAGTAGGAGTTTTGCTATAGCTCGGTTTTTTTGTTTATTGTAATATTAGTATATCATATTTCAGTTGGATATCACGATAACGTAGAGTTTCGAGAGTAGCTATTCGTTTAATAAATTGAGTAATTCTAATTCTATTAGCAAAGCATTATATTATTATTATAAAAATATACTTAAAACAATTAAACGATTAATTTAGAGGAGACTAAAGTAGCAAGTGTTACTACCTTCTAGCAGTAATCTTTCAATTCAAACTAAGTATCAAATATGGTACTTGTTAAGCTTTCCCACTAGACAAGACCAGCAAGAAGCAAAGGAGCAACCTTGATGAGCTCCTCAATAACTAAAGGTGCAACTTTTTGAAGAAATGCGACGATTTCAGGAGTAAGTTTTTCTCCTTCAGCAACGATTTCTTGAACAATTGTAGAAGTCTCATCTCTCTTCATAGCTTGAGCTTCATTGTTAACGATAGCAGCTTGAGCGGATAAAGCAAGAAAGGCGACGGCAGCAATTTGACTGAATTTCATGATAAATGAGATAAGCTTTTAAAATTTATTTGTGGCTAGTGAAAGATGAAAAAATGTGGATTCTTGTGGAAGGTAAAATAGAAGAAAAGCAAAATTCTTATCGAAAGCGATTTTACGTTCAATTTATATTCACAATCTCAAAGATTAGATTGCAGCTAATTTGTTTAGATTTATGATATTTATGTTTTTGTTTACGGCGCTTGTCATGGAAAAATTAGTCAAATAAGATTTCAAAATACTGTTATCTTTCAAATTCTATACTCGATTTTTGGATTTTTTGAAGAGATTTCCCACGCAAATCTTGCGTATCTGAATATTTAAAAAAATATTATCGGCGTTATGTTGACAATCGTGCGCATAAAAATATCACTTGGTGCATAATTTGGACATACCCTTACACGCGTGAATTGAAATTTCCGGCATATAAAGTTTTTGTATGGGAAATCTGTGGCGACTTTCAATCAACGACCCTTACACACTGAAAAATCAAAATTCAATTTAGCAAAATTATTGTGGCGAGGTATCAGGAAGTTAGCATTGTTTACTTACAGCAACGTGGCTTCATGGTCTGTTGAGTTAAAAAGATATATAGGAAAATATGCATGTACAAGTGACATTCATTGTTAAAATTTTGAGAAGAATAGAATAAATTCAATAACAAAAAAAATACTCCATAAAAGAGCAAACCGTACAGTCGTTTCTTGGAGTCTATACATCGTCAAAAAAAAACATTTTGAAATGACTTTTATTTACGTATTGACTTTCCTCCTTGATATTATTCAGCGTGTTATTTTATCACATATAGTCCATTGTTCTTGTGACTGATTTGAAATTTCTGAAATGCAGGACTTCAATTTGATAACGAAAGGCAATAGTTGCAAAAAACCACAAAAMAAACAAAGCGTGATTTTTTTTCTATTGTTGCAAAGTTGACCCACGGAATAAGGCAGTTTGTGTTACCCAAGGTAAATACCCTGTGATATTTTTTTATCATTGCGACTGGTCTCATCGATTCTTAGAAAATCTTGCACATCGCACATTTACGGGACATGGACATTTTAGTTAAACTAACTCTAGTTATCTTGAAATCTTTTTATCCAATCGAAATAGTTTTTGAATAGTCTTAAAGCCGACAAGTGATACTAAAAATTTCACAACGCGATTGGTTATGTTGAATTGTTTATTATTAAAACATTCCTGATAATATTTCGGAGCAATAGACTAAATACACATTATTGACTAGGGTTTGATTTTTCTTTTGACCGATTTCCAATTCAGAAGTAAATATCATTTTTATAAATGCTTACTACAGTAGATAATAACAGAAAGCTAGCATAAGACTTTTCACTACATGAAAGATTCAAAATGATATAAAAAACTAGTATTACACTATAAACCGAAAATAAAAAATAAATAGTAGAAAATCAAAAAAAAAATAGAAATAGCATTTTAAGTATGTAAACACATAACTTATTTTATAAAAAAAAGAAATATTCAACAAAATACTAGGTGTATTGTGTTGAAAACCGAAAAAGTAACAAAAAAAAAATACAGCATATTTTAGTTAACTGAATAAATGGTATCAAGAATTAATTTTAAATTGCAAAGGCAGCGACACCAGCAATTACAACACCAAATGACAATTTCATGTTGTTACCGGTACCTTCATATGATGAAATAGCAGCAATACTTGATTGAGCAGCAGATGATACAGCAACAGAAATTGATTCAACTGTAGTTGGAGTAACACTTTTAGTGGTGTAAACCATGACGGTGGTTTCTGAAGTAGATTTAGAGTCTGTATCAACTGGGGTGGACTTAGTACCTTGACTACTTGTTGTAGGCTTAACATCTGTACTAACTGGATTAGATATAGCATTTGAAATAACTGAGGTGGTAGAAGCACTTGAAATAACTGAGGTGGTAGAAGCACTTGAAATAATTGGAGTGGTAGAAGCACTTGAAATAATTGGAGTTGTAGAAACAACACTTGAAACAATTGGGGTAGCTCCAACGTAGGAAGTTGATTTGTTAGCAGTGACCAATGACTCTAACGCAGAAGATACTGTAGTGGTTCCAGTAAGTGGACAGTATGTAGTGTAGCTTGTTGTATCAGAAGTAATGACAGTTACACCGGTAGTTACTTCGGTTTTACTGCATAAATTGTCTGAACATGAAGTGACAGTTATAACAGTTGTAGATTGGTCAAAAGTTGTGTATACTGAACCAGATGATGTTTCACTTGCTGAAGTTGAGTGCTCTAAGGTAGTATTTGGAGCTGATGATTTTGGTGTGGTAACAACAGAAGACCACTCTGAAGTTGTAACTGGTACTGATGATTTTGTTGTAGCTGTTAAAACTGAAGACTCAACTCCAGATGATCCCGAAGTAGTAGCTTCTGATGTTGATTGAATAGATGAATTCTTTGTGGTACTAGCAGATGACTCCATTGTAGCACTTGGTTTTGGTGGTTTGCTAGTTGAAAGTTTCAAAGTGATCGGAGATGATTCTGGAGTTGTTGTTGATGTAGACCATGCAAACGTTGACGATTTTGGCAAAGTAACTGAACTTGATGATTTAGAAGCAATTGATTTTGGTGTTTCAATTGAAGTCGTTGATTCTGATGAAGTTGTTGATTCTGATGAAGTATAAATTGAGGTGGCACTTGTAACAGATGATTCTGAAGTTGATGATCTCACAGTAGTTCCTGATGTTAATAACTCAGTGGTACTAGTTGACAAAGATGATTTTGAAGTAGTAGTTAAATTACGAAATTCAGTAACTGAAAACCCTAAAGAAGTAGAAGAAGAATATACCAAAGTGGTTGGAATGGAATGTGTGGTCGAATATGACTTCAAAGTAGTAGCTGAACTGGAGACTTCAGAAGATGAGTATTTTGGGATAGCACTTGAAACTTTAGATTCAGAAGATGATGAGTTTGGTGTGGTAGTTGATGTTGATGATTCTCTAGTAGTGTTTGGTACAGATGATCCAGAAGTAGATGACCTAGAAATAGTAGTCAAAGTGGTGGATTTAGTAGATAAAGAATTCGAAGTGGTAGCTGGAGCTGGAGGTATGGAAGTAGAATACTCTAAAGTACTGGCTGGTGTCGATGACTTCAAAGTTAAATGTTTTGAAGTAGTGGTTGAGATTGAAGATTCAAAGGTAGTTGATTTCAGACTACTAACTGGAACTGATGACTCCGAAGTTGAAGCAAAACTTGACGATGACTCAACAGTAGAATATTTTGATGAAGTAGCATGTGTTGAGTGCTTAGAAGTAATGCCTGAAGTTGACTCGGTAGTGGAATGTTTTGAGGTCGTGGCATGAGTTGAATGCTTGGAAGTAGAATGTTTCATGGTGGTAGCATGACTTGATTCAGAAGATGAGTGTTTGGAAGTGGTAACATCGGTAGACTTAGAAACTGAATGTTTAGAAGAACTAGTGACAGACGTAGACTCAACACTGGAGTGCTTTGAAGTAGTGGTGTGAGTTGAGTGTTTTGAAGTGGTAGCGGTAGTACTTTCTGTTTCTGTTTCTGTATCGGTAAGAGGACAGTAAGTAGTATAAACCGTTTCTTTATCAGTGACAACAATAGCACCAGTTGTGATTTCAGATTGGCTACATGCATTGTTTGAGCATGAAGTCAAAGTAACAACAGTTTTTGATGGCTTGTGAGACTTGTGCTTGGTGTGTTCACTAGTAGTTGAAGATGCTGGGGGTGTAACAAAAGACTTTGAGGTAGTATCATGAGTTGAATGTTTGGAAGTAGTAACTGAAACAGATGATTTTGAAGTTGAGTGTTTTGAACTAGTGGCATGGGTGGACTTAGAAGTTGAATGTTCTGAGGTAGCAGGATGAGTAGATGTAGAAGTGGAGTGCTTGGAAGTACTAGCTGGAGTAGACGAGTGCGAAGTTGAGTGTTTGGAAGTGGTAGTGTAGGTTGGCTTGGAAGTTGAATGCTTCGAGGTAGTGGCTGTAACTGCAGTTTTTGGTGTAGTAATTGAAGTTTCACTACATACATTGTTGAAGCAAGAAGTAACTACCACTGTAGTTTTTAATTCTTTGGTAGAGGTAATGAATAACCCACCATTAGTTGATACAACATTAGCAGCATTATTTTCATTAGTTCTCTTCTTAATGTTTGGACTCATGTTGAACCCATCAACTTTTTGTTCTTTATTATTACCAGATTCTTCGTGATAGACACCTAAATCAACATCAACTGGAGCATCATTGAACAAACCTCTTAATGGGAAGGTAGCCTCAGCTGTCAAAATAAAGCAAGCGAGTGTGGCAAGTTGGGTAGTTGCAAATCTCATTCTTGTAAGTATAAAAGCGAATGACTATCGGAGACTTGTGTCGTATTGGTATATAAAAAAACAGAAAAAACAGAATTTGATATCCAATATTTGATTCTTTTGGTGTTTATTTATAGTTTTTGAGGAACAGGTTGACTGTACCTCTGGAAATCATGAAAAGTTTGAATGCACGGCACAATTGCTCAAAGAAACAGGTTTCAAAAGCTTTCCTCATATAAATTGATAAAATTTTCAACTCAAAAGAAAATTTATCTTTAATTTTGTGTATAACAAACGGTTAATTGAGTGGCAGTGGTATGGCATGATCTGATTTTTGTGTTCCCAAAAATTAAATGGTTTTAGTGAACTTCCATTGTTGCAAAAACAGGAACTGACTAAAATTTAGTCTTACAATGTTGATGTTCAGAGTTAAAACAGTTTCAGGGAAAAAAAAGTAACATTGTTGCCTCAAACCCTTTCTTTGTTCGGATGCGAAAGCAAATTACTTTTTGAAGTAATGCTTCTCCAGGAACTCGGAAGATTGTGTCAGCCTCTCGGTATTGGTGTAAGTATACTATAGAATCTATTCCAGCCTATGCGACATTTTCCAGGTATCGAAAAAGCAAAATTGTATTGAATCAAATATAAATCATCTCCTGAATGTCAATCGAGAAATGCAATGTTACATTTTTCTTCAGACCAAATTTTCTTGTGGAAATATAATAGAAAAAAAAAAGAAATTTCCATTTTTATTGTTTGATTTCAAGACCAGGGACAGACACAATAATGCAGCCACAATAATGCAGCCACAATAATATGAGCCCAGTTAAAGATCTAAAAAGACAATAAATTTACAAAGACAAAGATAAGACAGTTAAAGTTGGCAAATTGCCGTGTGGCTAAGATATCTTAGATTGAAAGATAAGAATTATGTCTGAGGGGTTTATAGTTGAAACACTGTCACTCGAGAACAATGAAGATAATGTTTCGGGGTTGTTCCGAAACTATTTTACAACACATTGTTTACAAATACAGCTTGGCAAGAAAACAATAGCTAATCCGGAAAAGAACATACAATATTTGGTTTTGGAGAATTAGGTCTCACTAGAGTGATTAGTTTAACAATCGTGATATGCTTAATTCTCTTCAAGGAGTGGTTTATAAAGGAGTGATTTGTAATATCTGTTATAAAATCATAACAAATTTGTAAGTTCTCCTAGTATGAAACAAGTCCACAACAATTGCAAATGAAAGACCATTTTGAAAAGAATAAGGTAGGAGTAATTAAGTTGAGCAATGATCATAAATTGGTGTATAACGTTTCAAATCTTATTCGTTTTGGAACAATTGTAAAATTCTATTTCTCTGAGACTATGCATTATTCATTACCTTAACAATAGAAAGTATTATTACAATTTCCTATTTGTCGAAGAAAACAAAAATATAAAACACCGCATTGGAAATATTCTATGTTGCCATGGAGTTGCTATTATTAGACTGCAATAATGCTTCTCTTTATCAAGGCAAAAATTTTTGTTCCATAGCTTGCTTAATCATTTCACAAATAGTCGTTAGCCTATCCTTCAATTCATTAAGAGTTACATTTATCGTACAATAAAGGTTTCCTAGAAAGAAAATTCTATTTGTCTTTTTTTCGTAGATATTATTATAATACTCAATATCGGAGCATCCCTTTAATAATTCAAATTACAAAGGGGCTTGTTTTTGTGAATGCAGAAATATTAGTGCTACGTTAACATATGAAATTCAATAATAACTGTCATGCAATATTTTTTATTTTGCTCTTGTTTACAAACCTGATAGCTTTATCGATTTCAAAATCCAAGATATGTAAACAAGAATACTAACTTTTTGGATGTGGTTTCTAGCATTAATTTATTTGAAGAAGTAATTATAGGTAATATCAGGATATGATTAATATACCAAGAAGTTGGCATCTTTTTGTAGATTTAAGGCTCTTGCTTTATTAACTATAGTCTAGCACAGGTAGTTGACTGATATAGTTTTCTTTTTTCAAGAAATCCTGTTCACTGCACACATCATCACTTCATATTTCATTTTGTGTAATGGATTTGAAAAAACTGTTTAAAAGTTCGTGACTCATATTTATTCAACGATTCCAGCAAATACACATTATCAGATTGATGTGATTGGTTGTGTTGTCCCAAATGAGTATATTTGGACAATTCATATTTAGATAAGATTAATTGGAAGTCAATGCGGCACAATTAGAATAAAAATAATCTCAATGATTTAACACAAATTTATGTGACTGGTTGGTTTTGATCTATCTCACTAACATATGGTTGAAAATTTCCACTTTCGGTAGTTGTAAAAATAGTTGTTCTAAAAAACACACCAAAAAGGTTACAAATCTGACTTAGTTCACTTTCTGCCAAAAAAAGGTGTCAAAGTTTAGACGAGCAAAAACACCTCTGCTTAATGCAACTTTTTCGAACAGGGATCCAAATTTAACTAAATGAATAACAGCATTACTTACAATCGCCGTGCATAATTTACTTTTCAGCTGACGCGTTTCTAAAGTTGTTACTTCAACTTTGTTCCTTCATATTACACAATACACGATAGTCAAACAAACCCTTTTTGTTAGTAATAAATAATATATACTAATTTCTGGTATGCCCACTCAATTGATGAAAATAGTAAAATTGGTGAATGAAATATTCGGTCAAGATCAAAATACCAAATTACTAACTCAAAAGGAAATTCGTCTGTATTTGTATTTCATCTGAAATTCTCTTGTCAAAAGCGAAGCCCGCCTTCCCTTACTACTTTGAGTAAGTCATACCAGTTTGAGAACAATCTCTCAATGTTATAACCTGCATATTACATATCTCACTAGTGACTGAGTCCTCAATCATAGTTCTCTATTTTAAAGATATTTATACAAGCTTACACAAAGCTACTCTGAACTTTGTGCATTTTAGTCCAAAACTGAACAGTTATTTCAGTTAATACAAACTGCTGATACGGTCGTCTAAGAGCCATGCTACTTAATCCTGACTAGCATCGTCGAAGCATATATTAAAACCAAAGCTTGTAGGTGTTGCATTACTTAAAAAAACATTTTACTCCTCCATAATGTACCTCGGATGTCAGAAGATACCATCTACAAGACATGTGATTTTGAAAATACATTTCCACATACCCACCATATAGTAATAGAAGATAATGAAGTGAAAATTGTTTATTATTTATCATTGAGAGTTGTAACTTTTGAAATCATCGGAGAAGCTTTTTAGTGGTTCCTTTATTTTTAGAGATTTACAATATTTTTTTCGAGATCTCTGCACTTGCCCGCCTAAACTTTAATATATGTTGAAAAATAGCAAGAGATGAGATAGTTCATTACTTCATGGATTCTCCGCCATTATTTGAAATGAAGTATACACAATGTGGAGCAGTAGAAAAACTTCTATGTCTTCTTGGGTCTTTGTTACTTGGTTGAGTTCAATGTTTATATCCCTTCATTTCTTCTTGGTTTTGATAATTGGTATCCTAACCATTAAATCTTTAATCGCCGAACCCTGAGATTAACTCTATTTTACAAATATCTCAATTATCTGAAACGTTCAAAGCGGTAAAATAAATAAGTATAAACTTTATTATTTATTTTCAGCGATTCTCTACCATTATCATTTTCAAAAATATACAAAGAACCAGTAATACTTCAATTCAATTAGAATTCTTTTCAAGTTGAAAACTAATCAATGTGATGAAAAATTTAATAGAAAAAAAAATGGTATTTATTGTAAGTTGTAATCTATACACCGAAAATGAAAAGCAGAATAAGAAGAAAATACGAAATCTAAACAAAACAATTCTAAAAGAAAAAAAGCACCAACTTTTTTTTATGTACCAAAGTAAATATTCAATACAATAACCTTTGTCATAATATTGAAAACCGAAAATTGAAAAATGTAATTAGTAGAAATCCAAACAGAAAAAGAAAAAGATATAGTATCAGTAACTAGAATTAGATCAAGAATGCAGCAAGACCAATAATAGCAGCACCATAAGTTAATCTCATGTTGTTACCAGCACCTTCGAATGAAGAGACTGAAGCAATAGTGTATGAGGAGTTAGCAGATGGTTGAATGGCAGGAACAGATTCTAATGTAGTTGGAATAGTACCCTCAGTCGTAGAGACGAGAGCACTAGTTTTTGCAGTGGTAGAAGGAGCAACTGGTGCAACTGGAGTAGTTTCGACACCTGGAGCAACTGGAGAAGATTCAACAGCTGGAGCTGATGATTCTGGGGCAACTGGAGTAACTGGAGTTGATTCAGCACCTGGAGTAGCTGGAGTGGTTTCAGTACCTGGAGCAACTGGGGAAGATTCGGTGGCAGGAGCTGATTCGGTAGCTGGAGCGGTTTCAGTACCTGGTGCAGATGATTCTGGAGCAACTGGAGCACTTTCAGTAGCTGGGACTGATTCAGTGGCTGGTGCAGATGATTCTGAGGCTGATTCAGTAGCTGGAGTAGTTTCAGTTAATGGACAGAATGTAGTGTAAACAGTATCTTCAGATGTAACAACAACAACACCAGTGGTGACCTTAGATTCACTGCATGCATTGTTGGAGCATGAGGTGATGGTGACGATGGTCTTTGATTGCTCAGTAACAGTGGAAACTGGACCAGTTGGTGTTTCAGTGACTGGTGCAGATGATTCTGGGGCACTAGATTCTGGAGCAGATGATTCTGGGGCAGTAGATTCTGGGGTGGTTTCTGGAGCAGAAGTGACTGAAGTAGAATCAACACTTGAAGGAACTGGGGTGGTTTCAGTTAATGGACAGAAGGTAGTGTAAATAGTATCTTCAGAAGTGACAACAACAACACCTGTGGTTACTTCAGTTTTGCTACAAGCATTGTTAGAGCATGAAGTAACAGTTATAACAGTAGTAGTTTGAGCAGTAGTAGTAGTTAAGTGAGCAGTTGGAGTGGTTTCAGTTTCAGTTTCTGGAGCTGATGATTCTGGAACACTAGATTCTGGAGCTGATGATTCTGGAGTGGTTTCTGGAGCTGATGATTCTGGAACACTAGATTCTGGAGCTGATGATTCTGGAGTGGTTTCTGGAGCAGAAGACTCTGGGGTAGTAGAAGGAACAGATGAAGTAGTAACTGTGGTGGTTTCTGGAGCTGATGATTCTGGAGTAGTTTCTGGGACAGATGAAGTAGTAACGGTAGTAGTTTCTGGAACACTAGATTCTGGAGAAGTAACTGGAGAAGATGAAGTGGTAACTGTAGTAGTAGATGGAGCAGATGATTCTGGGGAAGTAGATGGAGCAGATGAAGTACTTACGGTGGTAGTTGATGGAGATGGGGTGTCACATTGACAGTCCCAACAGAATTGTTGTAAAGTATCACATCCACCAGTAACTTTCTTAAGCAAACCCAAAAGCAAACCCAAAGTTCTCTTGCTGTGAGTAACACCATCGTTACTTAATTCTTCAAATTCATCTAATTCTCTCTTGGCAGGGAAGGCTTTGACTTGAGCATTGAATAATGCAGAAGCATCAAAAGTACCAATTGCGTTAGAAACGGCATTGACTTTGTAAATTATTTGAGAACTGCCAAAAAATTGTTTGATGGCATCAAATTCAGGACAGTTGCTTTCGAAATCTGTAACGATTCTGAAACCTGATGGAAGACAACATTTTCCTTTAACAATTTCTGCTTTGACTTTCAAGGAAGCTGACCATTCAAATGGATTAGCAACATTTCCTAATAATGAAATATCAGAATAACCAGTACCAGTGATACTCAATTGTTTAACTTTTTTACCAAAGGCCAGGTTCAATTGGACAGAAGAATCACTCTTGAAGTTACAATCAATACCATAAGAACCGTCAGATAATTTTTTGGCATTAGACACGACAAATGCGGCATTGAAACCGGCATTTACACCAGCGCTTCCAAAAGTTCTCTTTTCAATTGTACCATCTTTATTGGCAATTTCAGCTTCTCTCTTGTTCTTGGAACCACCAAGGGAAATGGAGCTATCGTGGTAAAGACCCAAGTCAGTACAGACAGGAGGAGTGTTGTGTGGAATACAATTAAAGATGTCACCCAATAATGGGAAAGTAGCCTCAGTGGATAAAATGTAGTAAGCGAGGGCAGCGAGTTGGGCAGTTGCAAATCTCATAGTTGATAAAAATTAAAGCGAATGACTAATACGAGATTTGTATTTTGTTTGATCTTGTTGATGGGATAGAAAAATAAGAAAATTACAAGTTCAAAATCCGGTAAATCTTACCTTTATTTATAGTTTTTGGGAAAGTAATTTGACCATATTATAACCATTGATTAATTGTTGAAATCAACGGGTAATTGTCTTTCAAGATCCGAATTGAAAAAATAGAAGCATTAACATTCCAAGGTCGAACATAAAACAGTGTGAAAAATTTAGCTTTGTGTAGAATTATAAAAATACTAAAACGAATCTGTCGAAAATGTTTTCATATTTGTGATTAAAAAAGAAAGAATTGAAAAATCTAAAAAAGAGAACATTCTTGAAAATGTTTAACTATTGCGAGACAAAGCATTGGAGGGTATTTGGTTTAATTGGCGTAGGGTACTGAAAAATTTTAAAAATGCAATGAACATTAGTGGAAACAAAGATGCTGTGCCAGAGTTATCAAATATCACATTATGCATTAAACCCGAAAATCATGCAAAATAAAATAAAGCTAAGATTCTTGCATTAAAAACGAAAAAAACAAAACCCCAAAACCAAAATCAAAACACGCCTTATAATGACAAAGATAATTGGATTTCCCTTATTGGTTAAAATACAAAGAAAATTGGTATTGCAGCCTTTGATGCATCAAAATCAAAGAAAAAACAGAAAGAAAAAAAGATTAAAAGTTATAACATAGAGAAGCTAAAAGAGGATAAGGTAATGATTTGGATTTTGAATGACCGTGGTCCCAATTTTTAAAAAATTGGAAACAATAAACAAGAAAAATGAATCTATTAGATTCCAGTAATATGGAATGATGGTTCAACAAGAAACGGTACAAGAAGGCAGGCAAAAAAAAATAGAAGCTGGGACCCTGGAGGGATTTCTTTGTTAAAGGTGGAGACTGCGAATGCTCACACACAAATAGAAATTGCAAAAGTGGTTCTAAATGTCGCGACAACAAAAGTTGAACAAAATGACGGGAAAAAAATAGCACTTAAACCAATCTACATACATACAAAACTGGTTGAAAACAATAACAAAACCAACTTAATACTTCATTATTCTATTTTGGGATAAATGTTTTGAGCAAAAATTTTATTTTGAAACATTTTTTTATTAGTTTTGATTTGCCATGGGTTTGTTTGTGTTGCTTGAGAACAATTGGAGCCTATTCACACTCTTGAAGTAAATAGTACTTTTTGGACGAAAATGAATAGTGATTAATTCTGACGAGAAACTTAAATTTGCTACAAACTCTTGGTCATAACACAATAGACTAAACAACAGTTGTAACACTTCCAACAATAGAAGCTTTTTTGAAAGTAATCTTTTCGCCAATCCTTTTGGCAATCGTTTTTACTTCTATTTTTTTTTGCTTTTTTTTTTCGAGGATATATTTTGCATAAGATACTATCAGAAATCTGTCAGATCGATGTATCGTCCAGACTCATTTTCGTAAATACTAAATGACATGAGCAATTAAAAGAAAATACTGTCATTACAGCAGGCTATCTTTGTAGATATTAAGAAATACTTTTTCTAGTTAAAAATAGTTTCATCAAATGACTTTGTAACAAAAATTAAAATTAATTTGAGTATGTCCTATAAGCTCGTTGTGAACCCTTAGTGGTGTTAGTTTACCCTTTGAAAAGCTTGTTGTTGTTTGTGTTAACCCCATTTATGGTTCCAATTTCGCTCTACACAATAGACTATTTTTCTATGCTCGTCGTCTAAGTATATAAAATTCTTTTTTAGCCTTTGATAATTTTTACTAATATTTGATACTGATTTGTTGATTTCCAATCACATTTCTTTGTCAACTAGTAGGAGAGCTACGCTACAGTACACTGACATGTTGGTCTTGGTTCAATATGAAGTATTTTAATCTGATTTCAAAGCATTACACCTAAAAACTATTTTTTTAAAAAGAATTCTCAAAACGTGTTAACAATAGGCATTATCATACTCAAATTTTAAAACACTTTTTAAACATTCTGGGTTTATTGTAGAACATTTGCTTGAGTCAGGAAACACAGAAAAGTACAAGAAAAATAGCAATACAGTTGTGCATCAAGAAAAGTTGTTGCTTATTATGTAGTATTTGTTATACAATTTTAGTAGCTAATAGTTCGGCTATTTTTAACTCCTATTCTTGTTTTTTGTGTTCTTGGTGTTAACAAAAACTATTTGGTCAGAATTATTAAATATTATTTGATTAGTACCAAAAACTATTAGGTTGTATGTTTGCTTTCATCAAAATGGTACAAAGGGTTCAATTTTAATAAGCTTATTTTGTACGTGTAATTTTCATTAGTACTATTTTTTATTTTATCTTCGTCAACAAAGTGTAGATGAGGAATACTAATGATACTAATAATAAAAATAGCCTATTTTTAACTGCTTAAGGCTAATTAATTGATTAGATTACACAAAATGTATATCAATAAATCTTTTCTCTCCACTTTTTTCTTTGTCAAACTTCTTGGTATTCCAGCAATGGCATTAAAGATAAGGGATCACAATCACCAAATATTGAAAGAGATAATTGTACTCAATAATATGCCAGGCGATCATTTGCAGAAATATGTTTACATAAATCTTGATCCAATTATCATGAGGCGTGTTTTTTTTTTTCTTCCTAATGATCCGCGTCTTCAATTTACATACTGATCTATTGCAATTTTGACATTTCCACGACATGAAACCTTTTTTTTGTCATTCCGTCCAATCTCGTAAAATAACATTTTCTGGGACCCAATAAAGAAAAAATAGTTAGTAGTGATGTTGAATTGCTCAAGATTGTGGAAAAAGAAAAAAAAAAAAGCAATGGCTGCAATTGATCAACACTAATGAAAGTGGTTCTTGTGTCTAATAAATCGGTTATTCTGATCAACTGAATCTAGCAGCTCAATTAATAGTATCTATAATAAACTTTGTCCATTATATTAAGAATTTGCATTGATTCTTAGTGTACAATGAACAATACAAATATTAGTGTAATCGACCTGTGTATAGTATAATCTTATTTGGGCTTTCAGTTAACCAAAAAGAAGTGTTGTATTCATCAACAATCAAATGTCTACTAGAATTTTTTCGCTGAAAAATTTTATCCAAATCTATCAAATAATCTCTAGTGTTTAGAAACCATTGTGTTTATTTTAAAGCACTAAATGACAAATCAAACAAACAAATCATTAAGTAATCACTTCATTGGTCTTAACAATCAGGACTTTAAATTGTTTTTTTTTGTTTTTGAATCTCCAATTGCCTCCCATCTTCATGACAATCATAAACGTTAATCCTGGCTTTTTTTATGAGCTTACAAAGCTCCCCTCTGAGGTTATTGCTTTAATTCTTGGGTTACTACCAAAATGTATGTTACCAGAATTATTGTATTTCCCGCCAATTAAAGAGATCGTTATATCAACAATTTTTTCAAATGTAAGCATCACCTATCAAACTGAAAGACATCGGGGTAATGATGGAGCAGAGGCTGGTTACTGGGAATGTGACTGCCACGAGTTCTGTTTCACACTCGTTGATTTGTTAGAAGGTATTAAAAAATGGAATATATATCCAAGATCCATCCATATACACAATATGGATGGATTTCAAAACGAACCGGATACCTTCGTTGAACTTTTAAAGAAAGCTCTGAGTATTCATGGTACATTTTATCAAAATATGGGTCTGGATCAAGAAACCCAGTTAGATTTGATTGTCAATTCTAATATTAAGTTTGATCATTTGAATTTGTCACGTTTCCTGAGTCCACTCACATTACCACCTATCGCCACAAGTATTAGGCTAAATAAGACTATATTGAACAATTATGCAATTCCTGGTGTCAAGAAGCTTTCTTCTTCTGTGAAATCTGATGATGAAAGAAACCAAATGTATGCTTTTTCTTCCGATTTGGAAGATTTGCATGTTTTTAGTGAAGAATCGATTCAAATGACCCTACCTCCAAATTTACGGAAACTAAATATTGAGGTAACTCTGGGCTCGGTAGGTTTCATATCTGAAGAAATGGTCAATTTAGAGTATTTGCTGCTTAAATTGCCAAATATTCAATCTTTTGACAAGACAGGAATAAATGCTCCAAATTTGAAAAAGCTAGTTCTAGAATGTGAAAGCTTGTCTAATTTTGATGGTTTAAAACAGTTCCCATATTTAAAACATTTGGAATTTAGTGAGGTTAGTTTTTCCATGAGTTTATTTGACGATGGTTCTTTTTCTGAGTTAGACACTTTTATATGTTGGGGTTGTGATATTCAAAATACAGTAGATTTTGACAGCTCATTACTAACATTTCCTTCAAATTTGAAAACATTGGAGCTTAGTGGTTGCAGTTTTGAGAATACTGATTTTAGCAATTGGGTACCTCCTGGTACATTGGAGACCTTGCGTGTTTATGATCTGCCCCTTAAATATGGTTTTTTAGGTGCCAATTTACGGTATTTTGAAACTTGTGGGTCAAGACTTACATTTGACAGTAACTTTAGAATTTTTCCCATGGTGGAAAAGTTTATATTGAATTCCCAGTATGTAACTTTTGAAAGTCCGGATTTCATGTATCATTTACCAAATAACCTTGTACAGTTGCACTTGGCTTCCTGGGAACAGGGAAAGATGGGAGTTTTCACCCAAATGGTTAAATGGCCATTGATGTTGACTAATATCATATTTCATAATTTCAATATTAATAATCAGACATTGGAGTTTTTGAATTTTAAGGAATCCAGACTTGAGGAAATTAATATTCGTGGAGGTAACGTCAACAAGTTAGATGCCGATTTATTTCCCACTAGTGTTAAATACCTAACTTTAAGAGAAATGAAAATCCAGGAATTGTCAGATTCATTTGAAAATTTGGAAAATTTACGCAGGTTGTCTCTAGCAAGAAATCAATTGAAGATGGTAAACCCTGTGAAATTGCCGGTGTCAACATTGCAGACTTTAGATCTAAAACAATGTAACGTTCGTTTCATATCGCCATTTTTGGTGTCAATGCTCGAGGAAAAGAATAAAAATCCTAAACTACATGTATACGCCACGGAAAATTCAAATATTAGTGTAATTGACATAAGAACAGCATTGAAATTGGTTAAGGGGCTAGTGCTATTTCTCAATGATTTTGATAAATCTTTGACGGAAATATCCAGACGTTCTTCCCGTTTGATCTGTATAGGAGAGAGTCGTGATCCTCATTTTGAGAATTATGAATTTTCTGCAACAGAAGAGGTGGTCCCTGACTATGATCCAGATGATCTTTACGATGGAAGTGATGCTAGCCTGGATGAAGAAGATACCGGTGATGATACTAAAAGAAGGAGAGAAATGTAGGTAATTGAAGTGTAGTATAATAGCATTCGTTGTAAAGTAGAATAGTGAACAGTTTTACATGATAGTTTTTATTATAAATCAGTTGATGTTGGTGTGTTTTATATGCGACATTATAAAGTAAAATAAACAATTCAGAATGAATCTAAGGTCACTTAAATCAAGGCAACAGCTGCACCATCACCTCTCATGTCGCTACCACCAGCGTATATTAATTTTCCATCTTTGGAAACATTTTTAATGATCTGTGCTCGGCCGAAAGTTTCTCTACCATAGCCACTTAAAACTTCCACTTCATGTCCAAGCTTTTTCAAATCATCAATCACATTAGGCTCAATACCTTCTTCTAATTGCACAACTGTTATTGGAGTACGAACTGGACCACCTGCCCCGCGTCCTCTGTCAGCGGAGTCGTCATTATTAGAATTCAATACAAACCTGGGAGAGTCAATCAGTTGTTGTGGAGTCATTCCAAATACAGTCAAATTTAATACATGTTGCACATGGCATACAGGCTGAGCAAACCCTCCCATATTACCAAAACCAGCATACAATGATCCATCATTATTAGTAATCATTCCTGGGATGATTGTATGATATGGTCGTTTACCACCTTCTAAACAATTTGATTGTCCCGCTGTAAAATTGAAATTATTGCCTCGATTTTGTAAACAGAATCCATAATCTTCTACTAATATGGCAGAGCCAAATCCTTCATAAACCGAGTTTATAAAAGAACAAACTTCTCCATTGGAATCACTCACTGTAAGATAAACTGTGTCCGATTTAAATTTTGGATCTGGAACTCCGTGTTTCATTTTATCACCATCTATGATTTTGTTTGAATCGATAAGTTCTGATCTAGCTTTCAAGTATTTAGGATTTAATAAGCCATCAATTGGAATATCCTTGAAAGTTGGGTCTGAGACATATTCATCTGAATCGTAGAATCCAAGCTTACAGGCTTCAATTAATATGTGTAAATAACGTGACGAATTGTGTTTCAATTCGTGTAAATTAATTTTACCCAGATTGTGAAGTTCCTGAATTATCCCCAAAGCTATTAAGGCAACCAACCCGTGTCCATTAGGTGGAATTTCCCATACATTGTAGTCTTGAAAATTAAGTTTAATTGGTTCAACTATGGTAGAAGTATGATTTTTAAGATCATCAAGTGTTAATTTGTGATTTCTACCACTGGTAGTTTTAATAATTGCCTCTGCGATTACACCTTCATAAAAAACTTTCTTCCCATGTTTGCCAATTAATCTGAGACATTTAGCCACGCGGTGATTAGTTACATATTCACCTTCTTCAGGTCCTCGATTACCTTCAAGAACAAAAGGATTCTCTTTCACGTCAGGATTTTGTTTCAATAATTTAGGAATACAATTTCTCCAGGCGTGGCTTGATAATTCAGAAACAGGGAACCCTTCTTCCGCCAATTGAACAGCAGGAGTAAGAATCTCTTCAAAAGTAACTTTACCTGACCCCCATTTTTCATAAGCATCAAACCAACCAGCAATTGCCCCTGGAACAGTGATTGAAAAAACAGAAGTGTAAGGTATTCTTGGCATATATTTCCCTTCGTTGTGCTCGTTCCAAACATCTTGTGGTGTCACATTTTGTGCAGCTCTACCAGATCCATTTAACCCCAACACGACCCCACTTTTTGGATCCAGTTTATCTTTCAATTTGTAGTAAAGTGCAAAACAGTCGCCTCCAATACCTGTAGACCCTGGTTCAGTAATTGTTAAAGCAGCAGAAACCGCAATTGCTGCATCAACACAATTTCCTCCCTTATCTAAAATTTTCAACCCAGCAGCATTAGCTAGTGGTTGAGTTGAAGCAACTATTCCTTTAGAAGAATATACTGTTGACCTTCTGGAGGGGAATTTCATAAATTGTTTCGACATTATTGATTTGGGATATTTATTCATAAATCTTTTCAGTTGTTTTCTGAAAAAAAAAATTGTTGTAGAAGGAAAGAGGCGGGTTAAATAGTTTAAATGAAGGTTCTATCTGACTCTGTGTTTGTGGGGGTAGTGAATAAAAACAATTTATTTTTCACTTCAAGGTTTCTTTAATCAAAAATTACTTTATCAAGTAAGTCGCCGCGCGTGAACGGAATTATACATTTATTTATTTATTCTATTTCACCAGATCGATCCGAAGGGTGTACTTTATAATTATTCATTGACTCGGTAAGTCCGAAAGATTCATTTAATGCAAAAACGGCAAGAAGTATGAGTAAAAGAAAAGTAGTAGTTCTAGATCTTAGTGCTCTGTACTTCAGAAATAACACTCTGCTCTATATTACTTTATGAAATAAAGTCTTAGAGCCAATACATATCATTCAAAGTTATATCAAAGCTAATAATATCTGTAAAAGATTGCTTTATTCAACATTTCATGTAGTCTCTGAAAAAATTTGTCTCTGTATAAAACCTCCATACAAAAATTGTAAATTTATAGTTGCGCCCTAAACACACAAATCCAGGGAACAAAAGAAAAAGTAAAATTGAAATTAGAATTAAAATTACAAAGTAATTCCTTCAAATTGGAATTATTATCATGGGAGTACACTCATTATGGAAAATAGTTGGGCCAACAGCGAGACCAGTAAGGCTAGAAGCACTTTCAAAAAAGAAATTAGCTATAGATGCCTCGATTTGGATATATCAATTTTTGAAGGCAATGCGTGATAAAGATGGCAACTCCTTACCATCATCACATATTATTGGGTTTTTCCGAAGGATATGTAAACTATTGTATTTTGGGATATTGCCTATATTTGTGTTTGATGGAGGAGTGCCTGCTTTAAAAAAGCAAACCATCAATAACAGAAAACAACGAAGAGAAAAGAATTCTGAATCACGGCAAGAGACTGCTCAAAAGTTGTTAGCCATACAATTGCAAAGAGAAGCAGAAAACGCGTTGAATCGACTGAAAAAACCATCAAATAACACTACCAATGGCGACGATGACGACGTTATATATTTTGAAGACTTGCCAATAAATAAACCGGAGAGAGAATCATCAACCCCGTCATCAATAGTTTACAGAAAGAATGATGAGTATCATTTACCAGATCTAAAGGAGTTCAAAGTGTCGAAATTCGATGAAAGAATTATGCCTGAGGAAGATTTGACAGAATTTTATGAAGATTTCGATCATGTTGATGGGATTAATATAAATGAAATTGACCCGAAATCTAAAGAATTTGAAGCATTGCCTATTGCCACACAGTATATGATATTGTCTCATTTGAGACTAAAATCTCGATTGAGAATGGGGTATAGAAAGGAACAGTTGGAAGAACTATTTCCAAATAGTATGGATTTCTCAAAGTTTCAAATACAACAAGTTCAAAGAAGAAACTTTTATACACAAAAATTAATGGATGTAACAGGAATGGGTGCGGATGCGACCATATCGAAGCGACTTGCGGGTGACAAAGACAGAAAGTATGCTCTTGTAAAGAATGAAGATGGTTGGACTTTGGCATTAGAAGGTAATTCCGAAGACAATCCAATACAGGTGGACTCCGATGAAGCTGAAGATATTACACGTGAAGTCAATAGTTACAAGGAAGATTTGAGGCAAGACAAAAAGGACGAAGAGAGTGATTCGGATTTTGAAGATGTTCCTTTAGAGGAAATACCAGAAACAGAAGAAGATAAAGACTATCAACGGGCATTAATCAAATCAATTTATGAACAGTATAATACACAGGAAAATATGCAAGCTCCAACAAGTACTATAAATGGTGTTGATGACGACGAATTGAGGAAAGCTGTAGAAAAGTCTAAGATTGATTACTTTGAGTTACAGGCTAAGGAAACACAACAATTGGAAGAAGAAAAATTTGATTTCGGATCGTCAATGTTGTTTTCAACGAATGCTGTGAAGGAAGAAGCTCTCCAGAATAGTGAGGAGATTTCCAATTTAACTGAACATGCTCATACTCAAGTAAACACTGTCCATCCCAGTGAGCAAGATAAAATCATAAATAGTGATACCAAGAAGGAATTACCCAATTCCATAGGTCAATCTTTTTTGTTTAATGCAGATCCTCACAGGACAGGTAAAATAGAACTCCGTACAAAAGAAGAAACAATCTTTGAACCTGAAGAGAGTGATTTTGAAGAGGCAAAAACTAATAATGATCAACTGATATCCCACATAGAAAAAGCAAAGAAACAAGAACCCACAAAGGATCAGCAAAAGTTACCTGATTGGTTTCAAAGTGAAGTTAACAAGACTTTAAACCCACATAATGTCAAGTTTGTTAACTACAATGATTATCAAATACGTAACCAAAAAAATCAAGAAGAAAAGGACGCTGGATTGGTTCCTTGGTATGAAGCCAAAGAAATTTTGGAGCAAGAACAGTCAGATGAAGAAGAGCAGGAACAGGAGCAGGAGAAGCCAGACAATGATAGTGATGAAATCGAGGAAATCAGTAAGGAACAAGTGAATATATCCATTTCTGAAGAGAAGGAAAGTGTGCCACCACTGTCAGTTGAAGATATAAGAAAGCCAGCTGTGATGGATTACCAGTTTGAAGAAGAAGACGAAGAAGAGTTGGTCCAGCAGTTACAAAAGGAAGAACTTGATCATGAAAGTCTTAAACATCAAATCAAAGCATCGCACGCAATTCCATTGACATCACTTGAAACAAGAATTACAGATGAGCAGTTATTACAAGAAAAATTTCAGAAAGCAAAGAGAGATTCTGATGAAGTTACTGAAACAATGATAAATGATGTACAAGAGCTTTTGAAGAGATTTGGAATTCCATATATCACCGCACCAATGGAGGCTGAAGCCCAATGTGCAGAGCTTTACAAAATTGGTCTTGTGGATGGAATTGTAACTGATGATAGTGATTGTTTTTTGTTTGGTGGAGACAAGATTTACAAGAATATGTTTGACCAGAAACAATATGTTGAATTTTATCTACAGGATGATCTTTTCAATAAGATGGCGTTAACACAGCACAAGTTAATCGAGTTGGCACTTTTATTAGGAAGTGATTACACTGAGGGCATCAAAGGTATTGGTCCGGTTCAGGCAATGGAAATACTTGCTGAGTTTGGAAACTTGGAGAAGTTTAAAGAATGGTTTGACAAGCATACAAAATCAGTTGCTGATAAAACAGAGCTCACCAAATTGCAGAAAAGTTTACTAGATCGAATTAAAAAGGGTAAACTTTATCTTCCTGATAGTTTCCCTGATAAAGTGGTTGAACAAGCGTATATGTCACCAGAAGTTGATTCTGATAAAACAGAATTTCAATGGGGGGTACCAGATTTGGATCAAATTAGGTCTTTTTTAATGTACAACCTTTTGTGGACACAAACAGAAGTGGATGAGGTCATGGTACCACTTGTACAAGACATGAACAAGAAAAAATTAGAAGGAAGACAATCTACTATTAGCGAATTTTTTCCTCAAGAGTATATACAAAGTAGAAAAGAACTTAACCTTGGTAAAAGGTTAAAGACAGCTGCAAATAAGTTGAAAAAACAGAAGCATTTATAGATTTGTAATATATACACGACCTGTATTATTATATTTTTTTTTCCGGTTTCTTTTTCGATTTAGTCTCCATCAAGTAAAAGTTGTTGTTAAAGTATTTTATTTATCGCAATCAAAGAAAAGAATATTTTTACTTTTGAGACTGAACTTTTAATACACTTTCCAACAGTAATCCCTCAAACTATGAGCGACTCATTCTCGAGAATAACGTCTATGATAGACTCTGCGAAAGAGTTTACAATAGAGACCGCTGTCTCTGCGTCTGCTCGATTAACCGACACACCAAGTGGATCTCGTCCACAAGAAATCTCAAAATTATTGAATTCGAGAACTGACCGTGAAATATTGAATGGGATGAAATGTGTAATTTCCCTAATAACAAGAGAAGAAGATGCATTACCATACTTTGCTGATGTTGTGAAAAATATAACCAATAGTGATCCTAAAATTAGACAATTGGTCATAATCTATTTAACCAAATATGCTGAGGTCGAACCTGATACTGCATTACTTTCCATCAATTCAATACAAAAATCATTAAATGATAAAGATCCAATAAATAGAGCTAATGCAATTAGATCACTAGCTGGTATTAGGATTGGATCTATTATTCCCATTTTGGTGTTGAGTATGAAAAGAACGTCAACGGATCGATCACCATTAGTTCGTGCTGCAACAGCCATATCGATTGGGAAAATCTATCAAATATCTGGTAGATCCAAACGTCAAATGATTGAATATTTGAGTAAACTATTAACTGACAGTGAAGTAATGGTTGTTGGTGCAGCTATAAAAACATATGCAAAGATCAGGATGGAGTTAAATGAAGAAAAGAGATGGACACCAATACATGGCAATTTTAGACGATTTTGCAAATTATTGAATCAATTTGATGAATGGACTCAATCTTATGTGGTTGAGTTACTTACTGAATATTCTCGTAAGTTCTTACTCCGACCTATTAATGATGAGATAACTGATGATGATCTTGAGTTATTTTTGCGGTCGATGAAACCGTTGGTACAAAGCATTTCAGAATCTGTCATTTTAAGTGTTGCAAAGTCGATTTACCTTCTTGCGCCACGTCAATTGTTCTGTGATTTTCAATTGGATCTTGTGTTGACAAGAATTGCCACTTCATTAAATCAACTGGATGTATCGTTGTTTGCTTTGGAGGTTGTATCGTTTATCAGTAAGAGTGATAAATTATTTGAATCATACTACAAGAGCTTTTATGTGACACCGAGTGACCTGAATGATGTTGCTATTTGCAAAATTAATATCCTTTCAGCATTATCTAATCAAGAGAATTTCAAGTACATATTTGAGGAATTGAAATACTATGCTATTTATTCTACTAACAAAAGTATCTCTAAGGAGTCAATAAAGGCTATGGGGAAATGTTCTGGTTTGTCTTTGGAATGGAGTCAGAAAATTTTAAAATGGTGTTTGAAAAAGATTAAAACATCACGTGGAGAAACATTGAACGAATTACTAACTGTCGTACGTTATTTGATTCAACAAAAAAGTGATTCCAATGACAGTTTAAACAAAGCAGAAGTTTTGAAAACAACTTTTAATTTAGCAGCTATTTTGGAAGATAGTCTGGTTGAATTGGAAACCGAAGCCCGAGCAAGTATTATTTGGATTATTGGGGAATATACGGCACTAGCCGAAAACTCGTTTGCTCTTGATGTTTTAAGAAATCTACTTAAACAATTTGCAGAAGAGGAAGAAGAAGTTAGATATCAAATATTGGTTCTAGCAAGTAAAATATTTGCCTATGAAATGATCAAAATTAAGAATGAAGGGGGTGACCAATTCAAGGATTATGTGGAGGAGAAATTTTCCAACAGCATTGAATACAAGATGTTTCAACATGCATTGCATTTAGCCAAATATGACTCATCGTACGATACCAGAGATCGTGCTAGAATGTTTAGTGTATTATTATCAAGTGTTGATAGAGCACAGTTGGCATCTTTGTTCTTACAAGTTCCTAAACCAGTTCCATTTGTTAAATCGGATACCGCAGATTATCTTAGGCTTAGAGCCATTGATGATTACTTTGAAGTTTGTGATTGGAGTGATCAAGATAAATTACCACCAAAGTCTATTAGAACTGAATTCACCGTACAAGTTAATAAACTAGGCAATGTTTCATTCACTTCATCCTCAACATCAAGAGAGAAAACTAAATCACCAAGTCCTGTTGGTGAGCATTCTTTTTCATCACAACAGTTTGCTCAGCAACGAGAACTATTGTCTCAAGTTGAAAAGAAACAAACACTGAAGTATAAACTACAAAGTTTGGATGAGTTTTTCGGGAGTGAGGATGATGATTCATCATCGTCATCTTCGGAGGAAGAGGAAGAGGAAGAGGAAGAAGTCAGTGAGGAAGTTGAGTCTGATGAAGATGAAGACGAAGACGAAGACGAAGAAGACGAAGACGAAGACGAAGACGAAGAGATTAGAGAGGAAACGAATAAAGAAGCGTAATTATCGGGTGATTAATAACATGCTGCAGATGCAAAATGTTGCCCTTGGTGATGTTGGTTCAAACGTTATGCAAAAAATAAAACCAAAGAGTAAAAACTTGTTTTAACTCCACATTTTGTGAGGTAATTATTGGAATGAACGTGTTTAAACATTTGAGGAATTGGTTTGGAGATGAGAATTGGCACTAAATAGGTAATTGTTTATTTTTAGCTGTTTCATATAATTTGGCAAGTAGTTTGTACTAATGATTGTGACTATTGAAAATGAATTTATTTTTTTTTTCAATTTGCCTTTTACAATAGTATAATTTTGCGTGTTTATATGGTTATGAACACTGTAAGCTGAATGCCATAAAAAACTCTTAGCTGGGTCTAGTAATGTTGTGCATATGGTTGGCAGAAATGTCAAAAATGTAAGAGGATAGTATGTCGTGGGCCGACGCGAATCGTCAAAAAAATCCGCCTCACAATATTTGGATCAAGATTTATGTAAACAAACTCCCACAACCAATCGTCTGGCATTGAAATATACCATTTTATAGTACCTATCAGTGCCATTTCTGTTAATATTTGGAATATTCCTTGTTCTTTGACTTTATTGCTAGCATATAAAGAGATCTTTCTTTTTCATTTCCCTTAAAACCGATCAAGAAAGAAAGTGGAAATAAAGCTATGATAAATGTTGATTTTGTGTAATTCAATCAACTAAGCACGTTTGACAGTTAAAAAGTACGTTGTTGTTGTCCTCGTCTCGTCTAATTTCTGTTGACGAGGATTAATAACAAGAAATACAGGAAACCCTCCAAAAAAAAAATTTTGGACCTTACACGCACATAAATTGCGGATAAACTTGCCATAATAAAAACTCTTTGAAACATACGATATGTTATTCTTTTCATAACTGGAATATTTTTGCTTTTTTTTAACATTATGAACAATTGAAAAAAAAAGGAAATGAAAAGGTAAGAGTTGCCTAACCATTGAAAATAATAGGCTAAGGTTTTTCCTGATGCGTTTAACTAAAAAGGAAATAACAAAAGTTATTAGCGATAACCTGCGTAAGGTGTCAACAAAATATATTTTGTACGTAGCTTCTATAGAAAATATATAATCTAAATCCTTAAGGAATTTCCTCTATATATAATAGGAAATCCCTCTCACAGTGAACTGAATTATCCATCTGAATTATCAGTCCACTAATTCCATCAATAAAATAGATTAGTGTATTGTTCTCTTCAGTACAATTACTACCATTATGCAATGCTAGCTTATTGTTCATAATTAGCCATGTTGCACACCCTAATTCGAACATTAACTGTATCCATATTTTTCTTGTCCTTCTTTGTTTTTTTCTAACAAAAATGTTCCAGAATTTTTTTAAAAATATTTGAAAAAACACATAACACTTTGAGTATGATAATATCAACCATTGACTTGTTTTGAAAGTAAAGAATCAAATTTTTTTCTAACTCGACTAATGCACTTTACATCAACTGGATGTTATTTGCATCTACTACTATAAGCTCAAACAAATTATCTTTCAAAAATGTTATAATTAACAAGTCATCTATAATTCTTTGGATCCAAAAACAAGGAATTCGGAAATTCTGACGATAAATGTCGACTCACAATTCATTGTAAAAAGGGAGAGTTTTGGTAGGCTCATAATCGCTTATAATGTACCTCTAAAGTAATCTAAAACAAACACAACCTTTCTAAAACCTATAATAATAACCCTAATGGCTCACAACCGGGATAAGTTAGTTAGCCCAGCTGTTTTTTTTGCCTTATTTTTATGACTACATTTTGTTTCACTTTTTGTTGCGACTTTAATACCGTTTTTGCAACTTCTCTTTGTATCACCTGTATCCGCCTTTTTTAACATAGCAACTCTTGTAAAGTCCCTTTCTTTTCCCACTATTTTATCATTCTTGAAATATGTAATCAGAATAGTTTTTCAAAAACTATAAATAACGGTCAAAATAACCGGCTATTTTCAATTTCCATTCAACTTGTTTTCTCAACAATATCAAACACAACAGGAATCTCCTATAGTCACTCGCTTTTAGTTTCGTCAATATGAGATTATCAACTGCTCAACTTATTGCTATCGCTTATTACATGTTATCAATTGGGGCCACTGTCCCACAGGTAGACGGTCAAGGTGAAACAGAGGAAGCTCTTATTCAAAAGAGATCTTATGATTACTATCAAGAACCATGTGATGATTACCCACAACAACAACAACAACAAGAGCCTTGTGATTACCCACAACAACAACAGCAGGAAGAACCTTGTGATTACCCACAACAACAACCACAAGAGCCATGTGACTATCCACAACAGCCACAAGAACCTTGTGACTACCCACAACAACCACAAGAACCTTGTGACTACCCACAACAACCACAAGAACCTTGCGACAATCCACCTCAACCTGATGTTCCTTGTGACAATCCTCCTCAACCTGATGTTCCTTGTGACAATCCTCCTCAACCTGATGTTCCTTGTGACAATCCTCCTCAACCTGATGTTCCTTGTGACAATCCTCCTCAACCTGATCAGCCTGATGACAATCCTCCTATTCCAAACATTCCAACCGATTGGATTCCAAATATTCCAACTGATTGGATCCCAGATATCCCAGAAAAGCCAACAACTCCAGCTACTACTCCAAACATTCCTGCTACAACTACTACTTCTGAATCATCATCTTCTTCTTCTTCTTCATCATCATCTACTACTCCAAAAACTTCTGCTTCAACTACACCTGAATCTTCTGTTCCAGCTACCACTCCAAACACTTCTGTTCCAACAACTTCTTCAGAATCAACTACTCCAGCTACTAGCCCAGAAAGTTCTGTTCCAGTTACTTCTGGATCATCTATTTTAGCTACCACTTCAGAATCATCATCTGCTCCAGCTACTACTCCAAATACATCTGTTCCAACCACTACTACTGAAGCCAAATCATCAAGTACTCCATTAACTACTACTACTGAACATGATACAACTGTTGTCACTGTTACTTCATGTTCTAACAGTGTTTGTACCGAAAGTGAAGTTACTACTGGTGTTATTGTCATCACATCTAAAGATACTATTTACACCACTTACTGTCCATTGACTGAAACTACTCCAGTTTCTACTGCTCCAGCCACTGAAACACCAACTGGTACAGTATCCACTTCTACTGAACAATCAACTACTGTTATTACTGTTACTTCATGTTCTGAAAGCTCTTGTACCGAATCTGAAGTTACTACTGGTGTTGTTGTTGTTACTTCTGAGGAAACTGTCTACACTACATTCTGTCCATTGACTGAAAACACTCCAGGTACTGATTCAACTCCAGAAGCTTCCATTCCACCTATGGAAACAATTCCTGCTGGTTCAGAACCATCCATGCCTGCCGGTGAAACCTCTCCAGCTGTTCCAAAATCAGATGTTCCAGCTACTGAATCAGCTCCAGTTCCTGAAATGACTCCAGCTGGTTCACAACCATCTATTCCTGCCGGTGAAACCTCTCCAGCTGTTCCAAAATCAGATGTTTCAGCTACTGAATCTGCTCCTGCTCCTGAAATGACTCCAGCTGGTACTGAAACTAAACCAGCTGCTCCAAAATCATCAGCTCCTGCCACTGAACCTTCCCCAGTTGCTCCAGGTACTGAATCTGCACCAGCTGGTCCAGGTGCTTCTTCTTCTCCAAAATCTTCTGTTTTGGCTAGTGAAACCTCACCAATTGCTCCAGGTGCTGAAACTGCTCCAGCTGGCTCAAGTGGTGCTATTACTATTCCGGAATCTAGTGCTGTCGTCTCTACGACTGAAGGTGCTATTCCAACTACATTAGAATCAGTTCCACTCATGCAACCATCTGCCAATTACTCAAGTGTCGCTCCTATTTCTACATTTGAAGGTGCTGGTAACAACATGAGATTGACTTTCGGTGCTGCTATTATTGGTATTGCTGCATTCTTGATCTAATTCTAATAACTGATACTAAGTTTTGTTCTTTTTTTGGGATTTCTTTTTTTTCTAATTTTGATTGTTTTTCAATTTTCGGTTTTCAATATTATTGACAAGAGTCATTTTATTGAATATTTGTTTTGTTTACTACATTAAAGGTGATAGGTACTTTTAGTTTTTAAAAATTGTTTTGTTCAAATTGTTTATCTTTTTCTTCTTCTTCTACTTGCTTTGTTTTCTGTTTTCGGTTCATAGTTGATAGCTTTTAATAAATACCCCTTTTTTTTTACAATAGTTAGTTCTAAGCTTATTCAGTAGTTTAATGGGTAGAAAATGTGAGCTCTGTAGCTTATGATATCTACTATAGCAATATATTTAACTCGGACATAGTTCATTATCCTGGACGCATGAAGGTGCAAAGTCAAAAAGTGAGAATATGCAAAGAGGTAATAAGATTTCTGTCCTATTAATTAACAAAAAATCTATATATAGACTGCAATATTTAATACCCCCCAAGTTTGATTCTATAATCCTCCGATTTCTATGAAGATATAACCATGAATCATGAGTAAATACCAAGTAGATTAATAGTAAAATCTGTATGGTCGTGTAAAGCTGTTCATTAAATACTATTGATTTAAATTTCCCCTTCCTCGTAATCTCTTTTTTTTTGGGGGGGAGGATCAGCCGCAATAAAAGATTGAAATTATTAATCAAAACAACAAAACGGGAAACCGGAAACTTGAGAAAAAGAAAGAAAGAAGGAAAACTTTTGTTAAGATATTAAATTTTACCAAGCAAATTTAAAATCCATACTTAACAATTATTATTATTACGTACTTCAACAGGGAAAGAAAAAGTTAAGATTTTAAATCTCGTTATTTCTTTCTTCCTTTAATTATTATTTACCCTTAATATAAATGTCAAAACAAGATCCACCTCCAGATTATACAAATAGGACATCAGATAATTATAACCCAGATACAACTGATAATCATAATATTCCTCCACCTTTCACTACCCATCCTATAGAGGTTCATCCACCACCATTCTCCTCTTCTACTTCACCTAATATCCGTGTGCCAGCATATTTTCAAAATCAAACTACTTCAGGATGGACAATAGTAATAAATAATCGATTTTGGACTGATGGATTCAGGATATTTGTTTCTGAAGATGCATCTAATAAGTTTGATGCCTTTAAAAAAAGTAAAAATCCCGAAATAATACAATTACAAGAACAAGGTATTGGAGTGCCATTATTTAAAGCTGTCACGTCATATATTCCTTTAGCAACTAAATTTATAACGTTTAGAAGATATGTCCCTACTAATTTACATCCATTTGATATTGATAAAGATTATTATGATTATTGTATTGTTAAACGGAAATTACACGTTGGATATGATAGTTATATATTTGAATTTACTCCTGATCCTAAACAACCAAAATTGAATTTTCAAGTGATATTATTTTCTCATTCAATACTACCGATTCATGATTATATATATAAGGGAGAAAGACATCGATGGATTGATGAATCGAATTTAAGAGGATTTAAAGCACGTTGGCAAGTTAAATATGGTTTCAAACATACTTATTTAATTGATGGTCAACCAGCATTAACTGATAATTGGGATGGTAAAAGTGATAAACTTAATAAAGATAAAAAAAATCCTTATTTAGATAATTTTTTAAAAATGAAATTTTCTGTACTGTCAAGATTCCCCAAACAGGAATATTATGGTCCTCATTGTACAGATACATTGGGAGAAGCAGAAGCTTTTTTCAAATTGGGTTATGCTGAACTTAAAATTGATGATTTAGGTAGAGGAATTCCTGAAGGTGATGATGATAATGGTGATGATGTTAATTATGAAAGTATTTTTTCAATACCGGAAGATGAATTGGTAACAATTTGTATAGCAACTGTGTTGAAACGACAAAAAGATATTGAAGAAGAAAAGAAAAATAGAAGGAAAAGATCAAATTAATGATAAAAGATTGTTTCATATATATATGTATATGTATATGTGTTTCTGTATTTATTTTTTTAATTATGGATTCTATGATCTAAATAATATAACGTCTAATAGATATGAAAAAGACAAAGAAATAGTAAAATTTACCACAATTTAATCAAATCATCCCAGTCACCTTTCTTTCTTCTATTCCAATAACTTTTTTCACCTTGAATAAATTCCCATTCTGCTTCATCTACAGGTCCATTTCTTTTAAGTTTAAAGAATTTTGGAATATGTTCTTCACCAGCAGTTTCTAATTGTTTTCTTCTGTCTCTTTGATCTTGTTCTAATTTGTTTTTCAAAGTTTCTGCAGTGTCTGTATCTCCCTTTTCATAAAGTTGTAAATCGGGTCTATTTCTAGAATCCGTAGGTGCAAGTTTACCCTTTTCCATTTCAGTAATCTTATTTAAAGTACCAGCAAATTCTGTAAAACCAAATTTCTTTTGATATTGTGGTAATAATTCCCCAGCTTGCCATATAGTCTTTTCAGTGGATTTAGTCTTTAATGTAAATGATTCAGTCCAATTACCTTCAACACTATATGTCAATTCCTTCTTTCTATTGTCAAATGCCTTCACAATAACACCTTCTGATCTACCACTCCACATACCACCTTTGGCAAATTCAGCTACAGCTTTATAACCATTTGAGGATTTGATTGTTACTGATCCTGTTGGTTCAGCATATGTTTCACCAGCAATAATATTCTTAATCATAGTGGTTGGTTGAGTCCATGTAAACACTTCACCAGTTGATTTATCCTTCAAATATACCGTACCTTTAGTGGTAACTTCAGATTGTTTACCCCAGAATTTTTGACCTGGTGATAAAGCATAATCAAGAGTCCAATGTTCAGTATCAATATGGTAAGCAAACACTGGTGGTCTATGACTAACTTTTTCCGATATTAATCTAAACCCGAGATCTTCTCGTACTAATTCATAAGTTTCTCCTAATAATGGAGTGAAAGGTTTACGCTTATTTCTTTCTTTGGCACGTTGTGTAGAAAGATAACTCAAAGCAAATGCAGCCACACGTAATAATTTTTCTCCTGATTCATCTTGGAAATCAGAGATTAAAGCATTAGTGGCAACTTCAGGATATTCAAGCATTTCAGCAAATTTTTGTAGCACAGTGGTGGGTTCATTGTAAGTAACAGGCATTGCTATAGTAGATAAATCTTTACCAACATTCTTACGCACAAAACTCAATATTGAGGGTGGTGTATGGGTACATATTGGAATATCTGAAGATCTTGAAACTGGATCGTGTGGTAATGGATACAAGTTGTCATCATCAGCTTCAACTGTTGGTTGAGGCAACTCCTTATCTTGAACAATTCCTTGATCTGCATGTACACCACTAGGAGCAACTTGTACAAACTCCTCATCCTCTTCTTCTTCTTCTTCTGACGAACTTTCTCCATCGTCAGCGACTTCTTCATCTTCTTGGATTTTACCTTCATCATCCAAAAAGTAAACACCAGTTTCGTCAAAATGATCAACAGCATCATGGAAATCGGAAGAAAACACTGATTGAACATCAGCTGAACCAGGTGAAGAGGAACTTTGTCCTTTGGCCCTTGTAAGTAAATTAAGGAAATCTTGATGAATTTCATTAGCTAAAGGTGATGGATTTTCCGTTTTCAATTGTGCTAATTTTTGTGCAATCAATTGTAATTCAGAATTAGATGCACCTAATGGAGTACTTGCAATAACAGGTTCTTTTGAATCACTTTCTTCGGTGGTCGACGTTGGTACAACAGTTTCTTCCTTTTTAACAGTATTAAAGGCATTAACCCAAGCATTAAAATCAGCTTTATTAATTGCTTTCAAATGCCAAACTTCCATCCCTGAATCAATAATAAATTCACGAGAAGATGGATTGGCCGATACTATACAGTCTTTCACTGGCATTTGACCTCTCAACTTATTATCATCAACTTTAAAATAAGACAAAGTTTCTCTACCAAAATTCAATACAAAATAACGTTTAGTAAAACCTTGTAATTTCTTTCTTCTTTTTTTCAACATGATACTTTGTAAAGTTTCTCCTGGAGCAACGTCATTTTCATCAAATAAATGTTGATCATGAACTTCAGCAACAACTTTTTGTTGAGCAATATGTTCTTCTGATTTAGATTTACTAACGATTTTAGCAGAAAATTGAACCAGTTTAGCAATTGTTTTCGAAAATGAATTATCAAAAACAAAGGCAAACATCCCACCTTTTTCTACTTCAAATTTCCCATGAATCAATTCATTGGCAACTAATTTATTATAATTCTTGATTAATATTAAATCTGATTCATTGATTGATAATAAAGTTGAAGCTCTAGATTTTGATCGATAAACGTCATTTGATTTAGTAAATTGATTGACTGAAGCAGTCGAGGCAGATCTAGACCTTGTTCTTTGTGGTGGTGGTGCAATTGCAGTTGGTGGTTCAAGTGCAGCAGTTGAATTTGTATCTAATAAAGACGTTTCTGATTGATTGAGTGATTCTTCTTTCTTTTTATAAAATGAAAAATTGATTGATTTTTTCAATGGTTTAGCTTCCCAATCGATAATTGAATTATCTGGAGCATTAATCCATTTAATAAGGAAATCTTTGGAATGAACTTCTAAAGTTTCCATATTTCAAGTTGGTATGGGAAAGTTCAACTGTCAAGGGAAAGAAATAATGGGATTGAGTGGGAAGTTATTGAAACTCTTGGTATTTGAATGAATGGAGGGAAAAGAAATAGGCGTAGTAGTAATTGTTGGGGGGTTTGTGTTGCGTTGTTGAAAACAAGAAACTTCGGCAAGAAAGAATGTAAAACAAAAACTTTACTCAATAAAAAAAAATAAGGAAGCGTATTGTTTTAATTCACTGTGAAATTTTTTGGCTACTTTTGGCTTGTGAAAGGAACTTGAAAACTTGTTAAAAAAGAAAGAGTAGCAATTTATTAATTGAACCTTCTAAACTGATAAAACACAGTAGTACAAGAGTAGAATAAGATGATAGAATATAAGAATTTACAAATCTTAAAAAAGAGGAAGGAAATATTTATTTAATTTTATATTAGAAAAAAGAAGAGCAAGAGTTAACAGCAATAACAAGCAAAAATTCTTGTTGGGTGAAATAGAAATTTCAATCTTTAATTTATACTAGATGAAATTTGGTTGTGATACTTGCAAGTTTATATTATAAGCATGAGGAGGAAGAGATAATTAATACAAGGTTTATATCACTTAGTAATTTTCTCCTTTGCTATTTCGAGTAATTTTCACACTGTTGCTATTAATGACTACAGAGATTTCTTGTGGGGTTTCATAGGGGAGATCTTTAGATTTCATTTCATGTTCGTTTATGCACTTATATTTTTAATGTTGATTACATTAATTATGTAGATAAAGAACAATTTACTTAAATGTAGTGTCCTTTTATAATTGAATTAATGCTGAATAGGTTTTAGGAACTTTAGGTGAGGTACGGTAATCAAATGTTGGACCAAATGTCGAGATCTTGCATGTGAGAAGACAAACATACATAATTGGCAACAAACAAATAAACCGAATGCTGAGAATATATGTAACCTTTCGAGCCTTTTATTAAAGTTTATTGAATAATTTTCACACCCGTCATCATCTTCGGCATCTTCCCTATATTTGTTCATAATTTTAAATTCGACAATTATTCTATTTTCAGTTTTTGTGGAATACCCCACCTCATTATTATTCTCTCCTATTTCAATTATGCACGTCACGGGAGTTAAATATCCTGTATATATAGATGATATAACCACCATTCCTATAAGCTCTCTAATCTAGATATACACATCTATTTATAATTTCAAATTCAATCTTTCTTCAGAATTACTTCGAGAAACTGTTTCATATATCTCACCTAATCCCAGTTCTTCAGTAGGAAACATAGATGGAAACATATTATTGGCACCACCAACACCACCACTTAGAGTGGTATTTCTATTCTTGGAAAACAACAAAAATTGCAATTGTTTCCTTAAACTATTAATCATCATTCGTTGTACATTCATATCCTCTCTTATCATAAAATTATCATTGATCAAATTATTCATCATATTTTCTCGTTCATTAACGGTTGATTTATTCATAAATGGGATTATTCTTTCATTTATTTCATATTTCAATCGATCAATTTCAAAATTTAAATACACTAATTTATCTTGATCCTCTATTGATTCAAATTTATTGATTTCTTCAATTGATTCACTATATCCTAAATTGGTGATTTTTCCTTGAATTATTGAATCTAACATCTTATTTATTTGCTTTTGTAATGTTTCATTTTCCAAAACTAATGAATCCATTTTATCTTTCATTGTAGTAAAAGTGGGTAAGAAATGATATAGTTGACAATTATTTTCTATATGAAGTTCCAATGAAGTTTCATTTGTTCCAATCCATTTGCATCCAATTTCATGAGCTGGACATATGAATCTACCTATTTTTCGACAATTCTCTTGGTGTCGTGCCATATTTTTCTCTGGTATCATATCATTATCACATAATTCACAAGTTTTGTAATTAAATAAACATTCTTGTTCAAGATGTTTCGTTTCAGTTATTTTCGTGATTTTGGTTTTACAAAATTCACATTCAAATTTTAAATGAACACATTTAGACGATTCTTTATCTTCAAATCTTCGTTCAATAATAAGTTGACAAATTGATCCATCTGATCTTAAACCATTACATCGCACCCCAGTATATTGACAAATATCTTTAACATGATGTTCTAATTCCCATCTTGTCCCCACCCAATCACAACCTCGTTCATGGTTGGCACAATAAACTTTAAGTTCATCTATCAAGTTTGTTATTATTAATGGAGTTGGAAATAAATCATTGATATTGGCTCCATCTAAAGGAGTTCTATCCAAAGGACAATAACCAGTTAATTCATCGGTTCGACTATTATTATTTGTTTTTGCCATTTTGAAACATTCATATATGCATTCTTTACAATACGTATGGCCACAAATAGTTGTTAGTGGGTTAATAAATGGTTGTTGACAAATAGGACAGTTCAAATGATCCGTTGGTGACTTGTATTTGGTATTACGAATATCAGGACTATCATTTGTATCTAGAAAATTGAATGAAGTGGGGAAATCAACTATCGCTGTTGTTGTATCATCGTATTCTGGAATGTCTTGGGTTTCAGTTTCATCAGGTATAGGTTCATGAGTAGTTTCTTTTGTAGATGACATCTTAAGATATTAATCAAAGAATGAATATTGATTATTTGGAAAATTATACTAATGTGTTTTGAAGAAAAAAGAATGAATGAAGATTAAAAAAACCAAAAAAAATATTTAAAGTGTGTGATAAAGTTGAATTGTGGGACATCATTCCATGTTTTTTTGTTGGTTCCCGTTTTAGTTGCGCTTCAATTTCGTTCATTTTTTCCGCTGTTGACTTTCACTTTATAGTAATTAACAACTATACACACATTTCTTTTTTTAATTATGTATAGTGGGGAAAACATTATTTCTCCGTCAATAAATAATACTAGAAATGTAGTCTATTCATTTGAGCACTTCACTCATTGTTGCCTCTCAACGACATTCAAGGCTTCTTATATATTATGGTCAAGTAAAAAAAATTGACAAAAAGTAAAGGTCCTATCCGGATTCGAACCGAAGTTACAAGGAGGTTTTTAATCAAATCAAAACCTTGGGTGATAACCAACTACACTATAGGACCTGTTTGTTGCAAGATAATATTTTGGCATTTATATACCAGCATAATTTGAGCAGATTTAAATAATTTTCAATTACTTGAACTGTTGATAATATTAATTAAAACCAGTTTATTGTTAACAATAAATGTTATTCATGAATTAAACTTCCTAGTTATTGAACACAAGAGTGTTTACTAATGGAAATTACAAGTTTTATGTTTTTTTGGAATTCATGAAAAATTGGATAAATTTTTGATTCAAAATTTCATTCAAGTAACAACCACTTAAACATCAGGAAGATATATTAACAAATACTTTCATGACTGCAAGGGGGGAAATACCTAGTACTATTTTCTTCGGCTCTTTACACACATATGTATATATAAAACAAGCGTTTCATTGATAGGGGGTATAATAATTGTACATACATACGAATATAAATATATCTAATAACTATTTTTTGACTCTGTTTCTTAAACGTTTTCATGATTGGTGTCACCACCACCATTCAAGAATGGCAATTTATCGAAAAAGCTTCCCTTTTCTCTATTACCTTTTGGAACTCTGAACAACCAATAAGAAAATACTGTAGCAGCCATATTAAAGACAATAAACACAATGAAAATACCAGTATCTCTACCAAAATTATGAATGGAAATATTCATAAAATCCAAAAATTGGTTAGTCTTATCCATGATACAAAATTTACAGTTATCAGTGGCTTCAGGATTCAATAAATAACCACCAGCAATACTAATATAGGCTCCCATATAATCCTGACATTTTTGAACTCCAGGGGTTTGTGGTGGGAAAGTCAAAATTTCCGTTGGTGCACATTTAACGAACGAATCTCCCAATCCAATTGACATCATAGCTGATGTTAAATAAGTCAATGGAGTACAACGATAAAGGAAAACCCAGAATTTTGGCATACTGTCTTTTGTGGCAATGACACCACAAAATATCATGGAAATTGTCAATAACAATGAAATCCAATTGGCTGCATAGTCGGCTAATTGATTCCATGAGATACAAAATTGCGCTAATGTCGAACTGTAAATAAACATCAAAGTCATGATTAACCACATCAATACACCACGATGGGTTACTGCACCGGAATATACAGCGTTACGATACAACCCAACAGGATAATACCAAGAAAAGAATGATATTGTGGCTGCTAAAACCTGATAAGGTATTTCTGCAGTGATTTGTGCTGCAATAAATGCCAACCACGAAAATGTCTTGGATGGTCTTTCTCTTGCTTCATATAAATCTCTTTGAGTAACAAACAATGGAACATATTGTTGTGCTAATGTAGTCAACACAACAAACATGGAAAATATCGAAAGCATTTGATTTTTCAAACCTTGCATGGAATTTTGTGATTTATAGTATGTGAATCCATTAAACAAGGAACACAACACAGCCATGGCAAACTTAGAATAAATATATGATGGTGTACGCCAGTATTGTTGAAACAATCTATGAACAACAAAGATATATTGTTTCCAGAATGATGCAGCATATGCTTGGTTGGTATCTGGTTCCTTTTCTCCACTTGCTAAACCTGGCATTTCTTCCAAACGATGCAATTCATTTTGTACAGCCCGGTATTCTGGTGAGTTTCTCCAAGTTTCAAAATAATCTTGATTTGCTTGTGTACCAGGAGCAGCACCAATAACACCCAACATCCACTCAGCAGGATTGGCATGTTGTGGACATTTACTAGCACCATTTCTTTCAAAATACTCAATCAATGTATGACAATTAGCCCCAAATTCACCAAAATAAACAGTTTCTCCCTTTTGCAACAACAATAAACGATCAAATTCTTCTAACAAGATAGCAGATGGCTGATGAA
>NC_032092.1:774586-830526 GCF_000182965.3 Candida albicans SC5314
CACAGAATTAGGCTGACGTAAACGAGCAGAAAATTTCAAAGCTTCACGAACAGTAGATGTCTCTAAATGTAAATCTTGTTGTTGAACATATCCAATAGATCTTTGGAAAGAACTATCCAATTCACCACCATTCACCATTCTGGTTCCTGAAGTAATCACACCAGTGGTCAATCTTTCCGACAAGGCATTTAATAAGGTGGTTTTACCAGCACCCGATGCACCCATTAATGCAGTGACTTCACCAGGTTTGACCCAACCATCAATATTGTTAAGAATAACACGTTCTTCAGACTTGATTTTAACAGTATAAGTCAAGTTTCTCCAATGGAAAATATTCGAAGTGTCCAATAATTTGCGATCCATATAGTCATAAGAATAATCAGATATTTCCGTACTACCACTAAAATCTAATGGCGCCATACCATCCATATAGGCTTCTTCATCCTCCTCCATTTTCCGCATTTTCCTAATATTTTTCCTTCTAAACACCAAAGTTTCACCTTTCAGAATACTTGATTTGTTGGTTTGAACGAAAAATATGGTTGTACCAAATAAGAATATGATGAATGCCATTAGGACACCAAAATTTCTCCACACATTAGAATAAGAATAATCAAATGCTAATTTCAAATACAAGTCACCGTCAACTTTAAATTCTCCTGGAAGGGCACCAATACTTGCACAAACAACAGAGTTACCCGTTTTAGGATATCCAAATCCACTAGGCACAATATTGCTACAATCAAACACTCGACCATGGAATTCATTGGAAATCAAGGCTTCATAAGCATAGGCTAATGGATTAACCCAACGGATCCATTTACACCAACCAAGCATATATGTCACAGGAATAGCAAATCCACTAAATGTTGACAAGGCAAATAATAAAAGTGAGGATGGAGTCATTGCTTCTGCCAATGAGTTAGTGAATGCACCGATAGTTCTAAACAAATGAGACATGAACAAAGTGGAACAAAAACTAATCAATAAATAGAAAAAGAAAGCGCCTGGCTCTCTTTTAAAATTGACCATGAAATATAATATAAGATTGAATAAAACACTGCAAACAACTTTTAATGGGAAATCAGATATAATTGATCCTATAGCGTCCGCCATTGGTGGGTAAAGGGCATATTCACGATGTTTTTGAACAATAGCTCTACCTTCATACATATTATAAATTTCCAAAACTGATGAATAGGCATTAAAAAGCAATGCGTAATACATAACTGATGTACGGTAATAGAAGGAAGATGAATTGGGTTGCAAATTGTAAAACACTGAAGATAGAATCAATGCCATGGCAATATTACCCGCCACAGTGGAAAGTGGAACTATAATATCTCCTCTCATTCTATCCCAATATCTCTTCATAATATAACGTACTTGCATAGGCAACGAAACAGTGTAAGATGATTTGTTGTAGGTGTGCTTGGCCTTTTTGGCATTATTAGCTTCAAATATTTTTTGCTTTTGATCATAATTTTCACAATTATCCAAATATTCATCAATTTCCTCCAAAAGTGCTTGTCTTTCTGGAGATCTTCTCCAGTATCTATAGAATTCTTTTGGAGTTCTTGGAACTAATCTCTCATATCCTGGTTTGATTATTCTTTCTGCTGGACTAGTTATTGATGTTAAAAAATCTGGTGTGGTTTGTCTGTCTTGACAAACAAATCCCATTTTTTTGAAATAAGCGGCAGCACGCTGTGACGACCCGAAAAAAATTTGATAACCTTCATACATAACAATGACTTTGTCAAACAAGTCGTAAGCATTTTGTGAACATTGATAAATGGCAATTAAAGGAGTATCGTTAAGAATGGATGCTGATGTTTTCAAAGATGATATAAATTCCAATGCGGTTGCAGCATCTAAACCACGAGTAGAATTGTCCCAGCATTGAATTGATGCCTGCACCAATGTAACTTCGGCAATGGAAAGACGTTTACGTTCACCACCAGAAATCCCTCTAATGAAATCATTCCCAACTTTTGTATTCTTGGTGTGTGATAAACCATAAGTTGCCATGACAACATCGACAACATGTTTGGCATATTCTTCACGAGAGACTCCCATGGGTCTATTCTGAGGAGTTTTCATCAATGCTGCAAACTCAAGAGTTTCTCCAACGGTTAAATTTGGGAAATGGGTTTCTGTTTCAGCACAATATACTACTTCACCACGCAAATGATTTCTAATTTCATCTTGTGTGATTCCGTCATAAGATATTACTGATCCATCAGCAACATGGAATCCTTCTGTACGACACGCAATAGTTTTCAAAAAAGTCGAACAACCAGCCCCTGGTCTTCCTAGCACAACTGTGACTTCACCTGGTTTAATCAAACCTTCCATTGGTTTTAAAATGTCAAAGCTATAGTCGTCATTATCCTTTCTAAATTTGTTGAAAATGTTTCTGGCATATTTCAATACCCCGTTCGATACGGTTGTTTGATAATCACTTTCAATAGCATCACCATAAACTCGAAGGTTTCTATAAGCAACACCTAATTTACCTGGCTTGTAATATTCAGAGTCACTCTGATATAATTTCCACATATTCTGCACCCATCTTTTCGAACTGAACGAAGGAGATTCTGGATCTAATGTTGGATCAGTCTTGTCTGAAATTGGGTTGATCCCATTAGGGTGCATGGTTGCTGTGGTATAGGTATCATCGTAATGAGATTGGACTCCTTGAGTTAAGGATCTTGCCAAGTGATGAATTTGTGCTGATGCACTTTTGTTAAAGCCACTATAGTATCCATGATACGGCTGACCTTGAGATTTGTTATTGTAATAACCCTTGTAAGGTTGTCCTTCTGCTTGTGATGCCTTGGCCATTTTTTGTTGAAAAAGTGAATGCCCTCTTAGTTTGTTATATTTGAATCAAGTTGAAGGAGTAAAAAGAATGGAAGTTTTCCTTTTTGAAGAAAACAAATAAGTAACAGTATCAAAAAGGAAAGTAAAAAAAGGGGAAAGTTTCCAATGAATGTATGAAATCAACCCTAAAAAAATGGATAAATAAAGAATTCAGAAAAAAAAGAAGCAATTATAAGGCTAAAATGAACCGAGATTTCAATATATGAATCTGAAATTAATGGAATACCTTATAGGAATCAAGGGTATTATTATATGTATGAAGATGCAAAATCAAAGACGAAAAAAAAGGAAAAAGGAAAAAGGAAATGGTCCAAAAATGATTCGAAATAAAAGTTGGGTTTTCTTTTTTTTAATTTTTCAAGATATGAGAAAGGGGAACTTGGATAAATTATATATGAATATAAATTGGATGATGTATGAATACAAGCAAGGTTAAAAACTAAAAACTAAAAAAGAAAATTAATTATAAGCCAAAGACGGATAAACAATTTAGCATTACCAAATTCGATCTTAAAATTTTTGATGAGGAGAAGCAGGAAAAGAAAAAACAAAAAAATGGGAACAAAAACAACCAAGTGATGGAACAAGAGGGTGGTCATACTATGTGTTGTTGTTATTGTTTCATTAGACTGGGAAAGATCAATAATAGAAACTAAAATAAGAAAGAATTTTGGATAAATTTAAAGTATCTGCAAATGGAATAAACTGAAAGAAACTATTCCTTGCAATTGGTAGTGTATTTTAATTTTGGTTTGTGCTTTTTTACTTAATTAGGTAATTAAATGGGGTACAAAATATGAATAACACACATCACACAAATGCAATACAGACTTTTTTTTTCCCACTTCCTTAATTGAATGCAAAATCCAAGCTGTTGATCGTACTACACCAATAACCACAGCCACTGGTATTGTTATGAAACCAAGCATAAATGTTAACCTACAGAATATCTAAAACGTCGACAATACTAAGATTCAATTTTAACTCTAACGCAGAAATAGTATCACCACCAGGAACAACGTAACATTTTACACACTCAGTAAAATGGATATGGAAAAGTTGAAAAAAAAAAGAAAAGAAAAGAAAAGAAACGAGTAAATGAGATTATGTGTGGGATTCATTAATTAATTGGTACGTTTGGTTGTTCCATATTAATGAGTTGTAAAGAATCATTCACTTTTTCATTAATTATTTCGATTAGGTGAATGAACAAAGTGAAACTACAATATCAATGTGAAATTTGCAGTAGTGCTGGCAAATACCATTATTATCCATGAATAATGAATGAAATGTGCAGTATACTCTAGCCATTCTACAATCTATTTTCTTTGTTCTTGTTGTTGTACGTAAATTATTGTCTGAAGATTAGTTGTCCCTATTGTATATTCATGTCAAAGTTACCAGCAACATTCAAACTATTATAGATCATTATTTACAGAGTCAGTTGAGATAATTCTCAATAGATAACTGGACAGAGAAGAAAAAAAAAAAGAAAAACGAGATGAGGATAGAATAAACAGTGGAGGAGGATGAGGAAACCATAAATTAATTAAATGACTAAAACTAAAAATTTTTCTTTTTAGTTTCGTTTCATTTCAAATCATATTATTTTCTTTTCTGCCTTCCAGTTTGTAGTCTCCTTCTACCTTTGTTTTTTTCAATTGACACATCACCATGATACCAACTTCTTTTTCACCAGTTGATAGTGGTATTGGTACAGTAAGTATTATAACATTATTCTATATTTTTTTTCAGCCTTATCTGTAACGGGAAGTTTCGTTAATTTTCCATTTTGATACACACTTCCGTTCTTGTGTAACAATGTGGTGAATTCTACTACATAGATAAATGTAGCCCACTGGTTTTTGTTTCTTTGTGTGCGTATATGCGTTCAATTTGCTTAATGTTAGCTGTACTTAATAATAGTGATAGCTGGCTAGCAATGTGATTGTGACCTAATCTTTGTTGAAGCAAACTACACTATAGAATAAGAACCAAAAACCAAAAATAAAGCACATAGTAAAAGAATTTTCCTATATAAGCACAACCAATAATAATGATTGTCTAGCTCCTGCACATAAACAAAGACAAAGTGGGACAAAACAAGAAATGTCGCCCTCAATTTTTTTCCGAATTGAGTAAAGCCAAATAATGATTTTGTGTCATTTTACTATTTTGAGATGTTCAAATGTGTGTGCACAATAAGTGCAAAAACAAAAATACATATACACATAGTGATGTTGATTAATATTATAACTTAAAAAGAATTCAATATTAGAAGTTGCAAAGTGGAGTAAAAACAATGGAAGGAAGTGGGGTGGTAAAAAAAACAATTGAAAGGGGGTTGGGTGGGGTGCCTGTCAAATAAAACTAGACAAATGTTAGTTGTCACACGAGCAATACCTTGCCGCTTTACGAGACGAGTTAAATTAATACTTTATCATTACTAAGTCTCCGTAAAACCCCAACGTTATCTTTCAAATTTTGTTCTTCCTCAATATGACTTTTTAGTTGGCAAAAAAATGATGACTTTATCTGATAAAATATTCTTGAAACATTGTTGACCGTAATCAACCAGTCTTTTACGATCCCCTGACAACCGAAATCAAAGCCACATATCAGCCTACATTGTAGCAACAAAAGTGGCTTAAACACATCAACGTCAAGCCATTGCAATCTGGAAAAAAAAAAACAGTACGATGCTGTGAAACAAAAAAACAAATGCAAGAACCGGGAATCGAACCCGGGGCCCAACGATGGCAACGTTGGATTTTACCACTAAACCATTCTTGCTCCCAATTAAGCTATTTGCTTGAATTGACGGAAGCTGAAACTGCCGGCTTCTTCAAGTAGCTTATTAAAGAAGAATCCTTTACGAACAATTAATAAGTTTTATTATTCTTAATTCTATACAAAAAAATTACAAAAGCTTCTTTTGGTTGACAACACTACAATCACCTGAGTTAGTCTTATTTTCTAAGTTGATTGATTACAAAAAAAAAGCCAAAAGGGATAGGGAGACGACAACAAGACAGATTGGTTGACGATAATCAATGAAAATATGCATGGCAACGTGCTAATGAAGGCGACTGGAATAATGTTGTTAGATTTTGGCTTTTTTACCACAATCAATCAGTTAATGGAATCAACTTAGATTGTACTTCCCTTGCTAATCATTCTATGCTTTCAGATGGAATTTATTAACAAACTACAACTTGTAAACTCAGCTTAAAGTCATTACGAAGCAAATTTCTTTTTTCTTTGATAGTACAGTTGACGATACAAGATTTATTGAAGTTATCTCTTAACCCATACAGCAAGATATTTCTATTTACACACAGATCAATTGATTTCCAATTTTACTCGAATCATTGGTCAGCTCTCTCCTTTTGATACTTGAGCTAATCGCTACACCATTTTTACCAAAAAATAAAACATAAAACTAAGCAAAAAAATAAAAAATACTCTCTTGCGGGGAATCGAACCCCGATCACGCGCGTGACAAGCGCGTATTCTGACCGTTAAACTACAAGAGAATTCCAACTGAGCTAATTAGCTGACTTGTTGAAATATAATTGTCCCACTTTTTTGAGTGTGTAAAAAGTATAAGAATATGTTAACCCATGATGATTATAGAACTAGTCGAGTTTTGAAAGATAGCTAAGGATGATATTGCATTTTGAGCAAAATACTATAAAAGATGATAAAATAGAGAAAAAAGCAGGCAAATTTGCACCTAAGTGATTCAATAAGAGAGTAAGATCAGTCATATTGATTGGGTCATTACACCGAGTGAAAAAAAAAAGTTTGGAAAATCAATCATATTCATATTTCGAAGATAGAGTATTAGAAAGAAAGGGATTAATCAAATTGATTATTGATTGTATGTTAAACATTAGTCAAACCAATACCGATAGCACTGCCACGAATGAGTATTTAATTGCTCATATTATGACTCCGGTTGGCTCACGACAGATTCAAGCAGATCGCGTGAGTCATCTTCTGACGAGTGCGCGCGCATTCTCATCCGGGTATAAATAGACCTCTAATTTCCACACCCTTTAGCGAATTCTTAATTCACTCCCTTTACTTTTTTTTCCTTGCAGCAGCTCCCAAGCGCTCCAATTCCTTTCAAATGAAGAAGCTAGATCGACGGGATGTAAGTTGAAGTGTAGTGATGTAACCTAATTGTGATGGTAATTCTGGTCGAGTTCGAATGCGGTGAAACCTCCTAAGGCGGACAGCAGTCGTATTTGTAATGCGGCTGGTTTTCTAACAACTAATATTATAGGATGAAAGATATCCCTTAGCTCAAAAGGATATTTTTCTTTACGGTATACGATTATGTTTAATATAAGTATTTTTTTATACATAACAGTCTGATTGTTTTCATGTAGATGCACTATTAGTCTTAGTTTCTTTATAGTCAAGAAGTTAGTGAAGTTTTGAATAGGTCAGAATGACCAGAACTGTAATCAACACGTAAATGATTGTTAATTTACATTATATGAACAAGAGTTCTTTTGAGCTTGAAAATAATGCTCATTAGGTGTGTGTTGATCTGTTGTTTTAAATAATGTTTGACGATCAGTTTTTATAACAGATTTATTGAAACCGTTGTATCATTAAATGAACAACTGGCCATATCTAATTTGACAACTTATATAGTTTGTGTTTTTTACTCAACTAAATACTCCACTGACATTGTCATTAATTTCACCAAGCTAAAAGCTTGGAAGGTATTTATTTGTAGAGATAAAGTTTTGGATGAAAAATTGGTAAAAAATTAACAAATTTAAGAAAATGTTTCCATTCGCTACAACGGTCTTTATTGCACAAAATATATATTTAACATTGCTCTTTTAGAATAATAATCTAATAATCATTGACTTAACCTTTTCAGGTTGGTTATATATCCATTTCTATCATTCAAAATATTCTGAAGAGCAATATGGGTACACAATGTGCATAAATTTTCTCGTCATCGAAGTTCTCTTGTAGTTTAACGGTCAGAATACGCGCTTGTCACGCGCGTGATCGGGGTTCGATTCCCCGCAAGAGAGATTTTTTTGGATCACTTTTTTTTGCAACCTGGTGGTACATTCAGTCACTACACAATACACACTCAAATCCAGCATCAACAAGTTCTCTTGTAGTTTAACGGTCAGAATACGCGCTTGTCACGCGCGTGATCGGGGTTCGATTCCCCGCAAGAGAGTGATTTTTTTTTTCATTGATTTCATTTAGTTTGGCAACCAATTTGGTAAATTTTTTTTTTTGAAATATTATGAAAATGGTTTACTTATAGTTGTTCTTATTAGCCGCTCAATTCATCAAAAACCATGCTGTCAATCACTGTTGAACAATATGATTATCAAACATTGACAAAATCATATATGGATATCTTTAATTCTCAAAAATTTGCTCAATTTCTTAACACCACACAAACAGGATTTGCCCATTCATCATCAGGAATTGAATTTAGTGTTCTTATGAAAACTTTATTCACATCATTATGCTTTTGCACAATTCAATTGACATTGTTTTGTTTACTCAGACCAGTTTTCAATTATTTATATCAACCTCGGTGCTTTTGCGTTCCCATAAATGAAAGAATGGAGACTTTACCAAGAGAATTTTTTAAATGGATAGTTCCAACGTTGAAATGCAGCATTAACACCTATTTATCGTTGGGGTTGGATGCATATTTCTTTATTAGATTCATTAGTGTATTACTGTTATTTTTCCTATTTATTGGAACCCTCAATATGGTCATACTCATACCAATAAATTATACCGGTAGCAGCACAGAATATACAGCATTTGGATTGGACAAACTTAGTCTATCAAATATTGCTACCACCAATGTGTCAAGACTAAATGCTCATTTTTTAATGGGACTAATAACAATAGGGTTTTTCCATTGGTTGATTGTTTATGAATTCCAAAGTTATGTGATTATAAGACAGTCGTACTTGTTGTCACAGCCACACAAAGATTCCGTCATGGCGAAAACATTACTAATTTCAAATGTTCCACCATATTTGCAAAACCATGAAGTGTTGAAAACCATTTTCCAAGTAGTGCCTGGTGGCATTAAAGATATTTGGGATATAAATGAGTTTGAAATAATTGATCACCAGGTGGAAATAGCTCAAGATGCTTTACATTATTTGGAAAAATCGCAAGTATTGGGACTCAAAAAATATTACCATAAAAAGGCGCAATGGTGTGGATCTTCAGTGGGGGACTCAGTAGAAGAAATCAAGGAATTTATTGAAACTCATGAAATATATTTTTACCCTCCACTATATCTGGGACCAATTAGGATTCCACAAATTGAGCGAACAATTCGCATTACACTACCAGGATGGTTAAGAATATTTTGTTTTCAAAAACCAATCCCCATGTACGAGTGGTCTCTCCAAACCCTTTCTGAATGCAACCAAAAAATAGACGAAGAAAAATTAAAACTCGCTGAAGGTCAACTAGCCAAACACAGTAAAATATTTATTGAGTTCACTTCTCAAGAAGGCTCCTATATTGCCCACCAATGTCTTTTATCTCAATCACAAGGTTTCCTTGACAAAACAACTATCGAAATAAATCCCAATGATATCATATGGAGAAATGTTTGTCGAAATGATGGTATAGCTTGCAAGTTTGAAAAATATTTGGTTACAATTGCCTTTATCAGCATCATAATTCTCTATGTCATTCCAGTGTCATTGATTGGCTTGGTATCACAAATACCATTGTTAACTCAGTTATTACCCTTTTTAGAATGGATATACCAGTTCCCAGAAGAGGCAAGAGAAACAATAGCTGGTTTCTTACCTTCGATATTGCTCGGCGTCTTGACTGAGATTGTCATGATCATTTTCAGATTTCTAACATACTTTAAAGGAAGAACAACTGGCTGTGAGGTTGAAATCGATTTACAGAAATGGTACTTTGCATTTTTGTTTGTGCAACAGTTTTTAGTTGTCACCATTCTGTCAAGTGTCACGGTGATATTGAAACAAATAATAGATCAACCAACTTCAATCCCAGTATTACTTGCTACCAATCTACCCAAATCAGCAACTTTTTTCTTTCAGTATATATCTCTCCGGGCATTTGCATTTTGTGGCAACAACTTTTTAAGAATTAGTCCATTAATTCAATCTTTGATAGTTTGCAAATTCATTGACATAACACCACGACAAAAGTTTAATCGTATCACAAATTTGCCTAAAATAAAATGGGGTACGACATTTGCAGTGTATTCAATCTATGCATGTATTGGTATTTCGTACTCAATAATTTCTCCATTGATATCAATATTCATCATTTTCTTTCTCAACTTATCAATCTTGTATTACAAGTATGCACTCAAATATGTATACAGTCATATCAATGAATCAGAAACAACTGGCAGACTATACCCCACAGCGTTGCTTCATCTCTATACTGGTGTCTATTGTCTCGAATGTTGTTTAATTGGTGTTTTTTTCCTTCTGAAAAATGATAAAGGTGGCTACCCCATGAGAGTACAAGGTTGGATCATGACAGGAATATTGATCTTGACAATTTTTGCCAATACCATCATTTACAATCGTTATATCCCCCATTTTTCCAATTTGCCAATTCTTTCAGATAAAACATTTAAAGATGGAGCAAAACCAATATCAGAAAGCAGTAGCCCCAACACTGACGATACATGTTACCTGAACCACAAATTGTTATATCTCCATCCAGCATTCAAATATGAAAGTCCCAAAATATGGTTACCAAAAGATCCACACGGGTATACTGATTTGCTGCTACAAAAAATGCTGGACAGGTCTCAATTCGAAGGTGAAAACGATGGTGCACAAGTTCAACTTGGTAAATTTTTTAGTTCTCTAAAACTAATGATATCCGAGGCACCACCGGATTATAAATGATCGTCAAGACGTTTTTTAATTTGTAAATGTTTATAAATAAACCTCCAAGTATATAAAAGTTTTAGACGTCTTTGTGCAAGTTGTGCCTTGTGTTCTTTTATTCTTCCAGCAAGCCAAATTTTCTTTATAGGAATTTCGTCTTGTTTTAAAACAATTACCCCTTGTTTAACAGGTATAGCTTGACCAGCTTTGAAAGCAAATCCGGTAACGACAGGAACAAATTGAGCTTTATTCTTTAGTATATTTTCAATGTTTGTTAATTTTAACCATACACAATCATCTGGAATCATATTTTCACGGAATATTTCTATGTTACCATACTTGTTTCTCGGGAGAATAAGCTTACCATCTGTTGTTTTAGTAACTTTCAATTTAATATAGGGACATGTTTGGCTAAAACTGTATAACTTCACTTGATTCAAACTAGGATCATTAATTTCATTTTGATTGTATAATCGTTTGTTATATATGGTTCGAGGAGTTGCCTTAGCGAGCTTTATGGGGGCTTGATCAGGTTTAATTGAACGCCCAAGAAACTTCCACTGCTGTTCAGATTTCCCAACAAGTAAACTATTTTTGAAATAAACCGGTTCCTTTTTGTTATTTATTTTTATTCGCTTAACAGGTTTAGTATCTGGCATGATAACTTCGTTATACCTAAGAGTCGATGGAGTGATGAAATTAGGACTATTTTTCATTGCAGTAAAAGTCTCAGGAATCGTATAATTAATCATTGCCATTTGCATTAGACTGTCTAATTCTTTATAGTCATCGGTGGTATAGTTTTTCATTCTGTTGAAAATACGCAACAAAGATTGAAGCAATAACGCAGATTTCCCCAAATCTGTCCGCAAGTCTAATCTATTAAACCATCTATAAGAAATATCCTTCATATATCTCGAGCTGACATCAACTATTAGGTTCTCCGAATTTAAACTCAACACATAATGCATTGACATTTGGCAAAGTTGATTTTGTATGGGGTAAAATTGATCAGTAAAGCTTTGTGATAATGTGCCACCATAACGTTTGATTCTAAGTAGCCTTTTATCTTCTTCATAAAAGCATTGGGTTTCCATAACTATGATTTCAGACGGATCCAACGGGTTGATTAATTCTGTCCAAAAATAAGGATATAACAAATCATTGTCTTTATTTACCTTTAAAATTTCATGGTTCAATTTTGGTTGAGTATTGGTATTTTTAATTGACAATAGGGGAATGGAAAAGACCAAACGACTTTCAAAACCTAAAGCACTCAAAATTGCTGTGAATATTTGTGCCCCGGTATCTCGATTATGTTGAAACTTTTTAATTACTGCCAATAAATCGGATTCATTTGAGATATTCTTTGCATTATTAGGGAATTTACCAGGATCAGACGAATAACCTAAAACCCTCAACCCATTTGAATCATGTTTGAAATTTTTTCGAAACCATTTAATTAAATACTTGAGAATGTATACCAATTGTTCATCAGCAGATTGCATATCCATATTCTTCTTAAATTTTTTATATATTTTTTTAACTTGATCTGGAATCAACTTCTTAAGCAACTTTTGAACTCTTTTAGATCTGATTAACTGATTTCTAAACCTTGCATGGATTATATAAGATACCATACTCAAGTAATGAATACTAACACGTTTTTGTTTCTCTCTGATTAGTTGTTTTATCCTTTCTTTTCTTTGATGATCAATATCATTCTGTTGTATCGTGATTGAAAACTCCGATGGTGCAGGGTCAGCAATATTATCAAGAAATACATCTTCCCAACCCGACTCATTTAGTTCGAGATCAGAATCTTCTTCTATTTTGACTCTTTTAGTTGCGGGTTCATCATAATCACTTTCCTCATCACTTTGTACAAAAAGTCCTTCTCCTTCTTCCATAATCGTGAAAAGAATGAACAAATATTTGGGCGAAACAATCTTTTTTTTCTTTAGGTGAAGTTTTTTTTCTTCTTTTTCTCATAAAAGGTTCCACAACTTGTAGAAAGAGCATGGATTTCTAATACTTCTATATTAAACCTAGTGGTATACGTCTATTCATTAACTATATTACTTATACTCAAATATTCTGGTATGAGGGACCATTGATTAGTTCGACTAGGTAATGTATCATGTCCATATACCGTCAACTTTTGAAAATTGCCTACTGGAATGTAGGTTACTGCAGTTTTAACTTCACCAGTTTCCTTATCAGACACCAAATGTTCAGACTTATTTATCACATAACCCTTAACATCATATTTGTCTAACTCCAAAGTTTTCCCAACTAATTTACATCCTCTAAAATAAGCAACATCTAGGAGTGTACCATCAGGTTGAGTTTCTTGTGTCTTTGATGGAGCGAAATAATCTTCAGTGTTTGCTGGACCAGAATATTGAATATTCATTGGAACCACTGAAGCAACAACTTCTTTGACTGATTCATTAGTGATTTTTATTGTTGACATACCGGTATGATGGAATTGAATTGATACTGGCAATATAATTAGGTAAATGACTATTTATGACGACGCGGAAAAAAAATGTACTGTAGTGCTGCCTCCAAGACGTGTCGTACTGTCGTGCCTCCACCATAATCGTGTACTTGCACAAAAAACTGCTTGAGCTCCTCGGGTTTATCACTTTTACCAGAAAAAGCCCCCCACTTGTGATAAATCCGATCGAGTGGCATTTCTCATCCATCTTTTTCCATCATCTCTATTTTTCCATTTCTCCATAAATTAATTAATGAAACTAAAAAGTTTTTCATTGAATTTTGATTGGCATTAACTTGTAGAGCTATGGGGCCAGTTGTTTCTCACTACTACCACATAAGCATGACAATAAACATGATTCGTGTAACATCACTTCTATAAGACAACAATAAAACTCCAAATAAACTTTGTAATAAACTGTTAGATAAACAGACTCAACTCTGTTCTGTTCTGTTGTACTGCTGTTGTTGTTTATGGTGTCCCGAAACCCAGTCAATAAATTTCGTGTGTAATTTGACTTCTTATCTTTTTTTCGTTTTAGTTTTCCCGCAGTTTGAGCTATTTTTTTTTTCTCTTCCTTCCTTCTTTCCAACATTATAAATAAATTCAATCCACAGTTTAACTTGGATAAAAAATTTTTCTCCCTTCATTCCAATTTATTTTCCTTTCTTTCTTTCAAAAGGATACATTCTTTCTTATATCTGATTTACAATTGAATATGACTATACAGGATCACAATACAATACATCCCAATGTTATTCAAGATGTGTCTACTGAAGCTCCTGGAATTGTTGCTGGTGAATTAGCTGCAGAAGATGAAGGATTATTAAGTAATGATGCTTTGAAAACTCATACATATGGATCAGTATCAACACCAGAAACAACCCATTATGAAATTGATGATCCTAATGGAGGTTATGCCTTACCCAAAACTCAATTATACACTGTTGTTTCCAGTTTATTCATGGCATCTTTCTTAGCAGCTTTGGATGGAACCGTGGTTACTACATTATTAACTTTAATTGCTTCTGAATTACATGCAGTGTCCAATATTTCTTGGATTGCCACTGCTTATTTATTATCTTCGGCAGCTTTCCAACCTATATTTGGTAAATTATCCGATATATTCGGAAGAAAGGCATTATTACTTGGATGTAGTACTTTGTTTGCTGTTGGGTGTGCCATTTGTGGTGCTGCTGATTCAGTTTTGGTTTTAGTTATTGGTAGATTTGTCACTGGTTGTGGAGGTTCAGGTTTGACCTCTTTGGGGACTATTACCATGTCTGATATAATTCCATTGAGAGATAGAGGATATTACCAAGGATTGGCTAATATTTTTTTTGGATTAGGAGCTGCATCAGGTGGGGCCATAGGTGGTTTATTAGCTGATTGGCTTGGGTGGAAATATGTTTTCATATTGCAAGTTCCTTTAGCCTTGTCGGTTTTTTTCGCAATTTACTTTTTCTTGAATTTACCAGAAGGTTCACCTGGTTTGGGTATGGAAGGTAATGTTTCAGAGAAATTGAAACGTGTTGACTTTTTGGGATCATTCTTTTTGGTCAGTTCACTTATGGTGTTTTTAAGTGCAGCTTCCTTGGGTGGTAGAGAAATTGCTTATTCATCATTTACATTCATTGGTTTAATAATTTCCGCATTTGTATTATTGACAGCTTTTGTTGCAGTTGAACTTTATGTCTCAGAAGAACCAATATTACCAATTGAATTGTTTGCTAATAGAACAGTTTTAGCTTCTTCGTTAACCAATTGGTTCTATACCATGTCAATTTTCACAACATTGTTCTATGTTCCTATTTATTATAGTTCTGTCATTGGTTTAACACCTACTGAAAATGGGTTGAGATTGGTGCCTAATTTTTTCGGTGTCTCATTTGGATCGGTTGGAGCTGGGATTTATATGAAAAAAACCGGTCGTTATTACAAGTTGGCAGTTTTAGCTGGTATTTTCGCCATTTTTGGTATTGGCAAAATAGCGTTACTTACTCCTAACATTCCAACTTGGCAACAGTTTTTATTGTTGATTCCTTCAGGATTGGGTTACTCGTGTATATTGACTGTTACTTTACTTGCCTTGATTGCTGCAGCACCTTTAAAATATCAAGCTTGTACCACATCAATTCAATACACTTTTAGATCAACAGGTTCTACACTAGGAGTGTCCGCTGCAACGGCAGTTTTCCAAAATGTTTTACTCCTTCAGTTGACTAAGAAAATTAATGAATTGGTTTCTGATCCTCGTGAAGCGGCAAAGATCATTGCCAAAGCTTTGGATAGTACAGAGTACGTGAATGAAGCTCCTAAATATGTTAGAGAAGCTATAAGAGCTTCATACGATGCCGGGTGTAAAGGAGCTTTTGGATTTGCTTTTGCAACAATTGTTCTTGGTGTCATTTCATCTTTATTCATGAGAGAACACGTTTTACACACAAGTATTAATAGAGACTAAACTGATATGTATTATTATATATTTATTATATTATTTTTTTCTATTTCTTTCTATATTGTAAAGCTATTCATCTATATTTCGTTTTATTTGGTATTGATGGTTTTTGCCTTGAACAACAACAATATTTGGTGGTGATGATGTGATGCCATACAATGGTTCATGGTTTGCATTAAAAGTTGGTTCGGTTTCATCATTTTCATTAAGATTAAAGTGGGATATTCTAAGAGGATGTTTAGATTTGAGTTTTGGTGAAAATAATGAAATGCCAATGGGTGAAGCATGAGGCAGTAACTGCAGGCCAAGAACGTTTGTAGCATTATTTCTAGGACTCAATAATGGACTTAACACTGGTGACATTACTTCATCATTTCTAATTGCTTCTTCAAGAGCATGCTCAATGACCTCTTCTATTAAATCATTTTCTGATGTTATGTTAACATTGACCAACACAACGGCAACCAATATACAAACAATACCGAAAACATACACAAAGTTTGTTTTCACAGAATTTCCAGTCGATATTAACACGAGGTAATCAATGAAAATTGTGATAGGAATCACTGAAGTTAAAGTTAAAGATACCACCAATGGAGAAGTTAACAACATGGCCAACACAGAAGTATAATCCGAAATGACAGAAAATATACCATTAATAAAAATACTAGCTAAAATAGTATTATTTGGTGGAGGGAATTGAAACTTTTCAATTTCTAATAAATCAACCACGTATAACACAGGCACACCAATTACAAAAGTTATTAATCCCACGTATCCGAAAAGTCTTCTTTCATTAGTTGTTTTATCCCCAGTACCACATTTAAATTTCATAATAAGTAAATAAAAACCATACATTAATGCTGCACCCAATGCCAATGTATTTCCAAGAACGGGATTTTTCGGTTGGAATTTGCCTTGCCCCGCTGAAGTATTACTAAAACTTACCATAAAGACACCCAAACAACTACCAATTACACATAGTGCCTTTTTAATTGTAAAAGTTTCGGTTTTGAGTATTACTCCTATAATCAAAGTAAACATTGATGTTGTTGAACCCATGACTGTTTGATTCAGAGCTGATGTGAACTTTAACGCAGACATCCCAAGGACATTATATGAATAATAAATAACTGCGATTTGAAAAGCCAAAATAAACACTTCCTTGGGAGTTAATTCTGAAACATCTTCATTCTTTTCTTTTGATTTCGTTTGAAGTAATGGTAAGTCTTCTTCAATTTGAGTTTGACCGAAAACTTCCCAGTGTTTAAGTAGAATTATATCCGGTAATAAATTTATTGAGAAACATGAACCAGTGATCACTGCAAATAACCAAGGTTTTTCATAATCATCTCCTTTTAATACCGCATTGACCAATTCTAATCCAATAATCCAAGTAGCCAATGCAATCACAAGAAGAATTATACCAAGTTTATAATTTTGTATTTCCTGTTGGTTGATAATATCAACAATACCATTGGGATCAGTTGTTGTGGCTGTTGTTGTTGTGATTCTAGGGGAGAGTCTGTCAAATCTAGGAGATCTGATCAGAAGTAAAGGTGTGTTGGGCATAAATAAAATTTCTTGATTTCCAGTGTATGCGGGAGATTAGATTTCTATTGTTGTTTAGCTTTTAGATAAAAATAATATATTATAAGGTACCAAATACTGATGCAAAATGTATAGAAGATTGTGGCTTGTCAGTTGTAATAGAAGTAATAATAAAAAAAATTTATTATTTGGCTTAGTAGAATATCAGATCAGATCAATGTGTTTCCATAATTTTTTGATGATGACCCGTTGTTGTTGTTGTTGCTGTTAGAGATTAGATGGTTGTTTCTGATAAGAGAAAAGAACAGAAAAATAAGATTATGCGCTTGTACTTACTACATTAGGCAAGTGATCGCGGTTGTTATTATATTTTCGCGCTAAGGCGAACAACAACAATTCCGCTTCCCATCTTTACACTGCAATTATCACCCAAACTACTAGTAATGGCCATAGAATTTATAAATATTGTCAATTAAAAAATAATAAAGATGGATACTACATTATACACAACCCAAGGGTGGTAACAACTTTATTTCTTCCATCCATAAGTAGCAGCTAATCTCTTTTGTAAATGTTGCTTAGCTGTGATGTATGTTGTTTCTTTGTTAGCACCTCTTCCCTCAATTTTTCTAATAATTTCACTAGGTACAGGTTCTAGTAAAGCATTATCACTAGGATGGCTGAAAAATACTATTGAATATCTATCTTGTCCCAATTCTTGTGCTTTAGCAGGGAATTTGACTCGATGAATAGTTGATTTCAATAACCCTGCCGTCCAATAACTTAACAAATCACCAATATTGACCACTAATGGAGGTGCCATTTTTTCAATAGTTGAAGGTATGAATGGGACTTGTTCCCATTTCTTTGATATAGGAGAAAAAATTTCCAAACCTTCTTGATTCTCTTTTTGGAATAAAAGTGTCATTGAACCATAATCAGTATGGGCACCGGCTCTTATCACACTTTCTGGATTTAATGATGTTTGACATGGATAATGAAGAAGTCTAAATGTAGATCCAGATTCAGAATCACTGGCATATTTTGAAGCAAACCAATTTTCACCTTTTATTCTGTGGGTTTCATCATCCTCGATTTCTAAAGCTCGAGCAAGCATACGAAGAATCTTAATAGATAATCGATATAATCTAAGAATTGTGTTTGAAATCAACTCATCTCTTTCTTGGTTTTCCGAAATCCAATCAGGAATAATATTTAAAGATTTACCAGTTTCAAAATTCAAATTGGCAATATTTAATGCTTCCTTTGGGTCACCTTGCTTTTGACCATTAGGATCAAGATTTTCTTTCCCCATCATTACATATCCATGATTTGAAGAATCAACTGGATATTTTGATTTATAATTGTTTGGTAATTCAAAAAATGATTTCGATAATTCAAATAATTTGTCAACTTCTTCTTGAGTGAAATCATGTCCTTCAAGAAATAAAAACCCTTGAGAAGTTGCTGCATCAAGCAACTCTCTTGCAGTTGTGATTGAGTCTTCTGAAATATCTATTACTTTGAGTGGATTTGACATTTTGGTCATTAAGTTAAACAAAGAATAACAGTAAAGAATTAAGTAAAACCCCAATGGGGGGTTTATATATAATAAATCATTATGGAACGGAATTATCAAAAGGGTTGTGTGTTTTAGATAAAAAGCGAAGAGTAGTGTCTTGCACAAGATTTGTTTTTTTATAATTTTGCAATTAATTACGAGTCAGAATTGAAATGGACTTGTATGGTTTCATATTTTTATTCGATTCAACTCTTGTAAATAGATAGCCTAGTAATTCTAAGTCTTGTATTCACCAGTTCAGTTAATAGTTATCCTGGTGTAAAGGAGTAAATTTGTCTTAACAATGATGGTGAAAGATCAAACTCATTCTTGGACAGAGTCAATTACAATAATTGTTAATCAAAATGATGGTTAGTTAATAAATGTAAGTCAGGTTATATTCTTGATCATCAATTTACAAAATACGGGAAAACCGAGCCAGAACAGACTCGGACCAGAATAAACTCTATTTTATGAAATATCAGTGTCAAACTACTAAACTTCCTATATACATCCGTCGTATAATACATTGCCACTATTTACTTTGTTTAAAGGCCACTTCTTCCGGTAGTTCAAACGATACACAAAACATGGGTTTTGTAGGAGAAACCATTCTAACTTCATGAAATTCCATTTTCTCTTTATTTAATGGGAATTGTATTAATTTACAAATCTTTTCATAAACTCGATTATGTAATTCTTCTGGAGTTGGATTTTCATTATTTTCAAATTTTTCAAAACAATGAACATGAATAATTGGTAATTTGAATTCAGGATCAGTTTTCAATTGAGGATTTGAACCATATAATCCAATAAATTCATCAAGGAAAGTTAAAGCAGAATCAGGTAAATTCATAACAAAATGATGATAAAATTTAGGAATCTTGGTTGTTTCAATAATGGGTTTTCTTTCAAAATTTTTTTTTGTCTTATTATCATCAATTGAAACTTTTTTAATGATTTTCTTTTCAATAATCCCATTTTGACTATTGTGCCATTGAAGTAATAATTCAGGTGCTTTTCTAATAAATTCTCTTCCATCTAAATTGAAAGGTTTAATAAATGGTTCAACTTTATTTATTTTGATATTTTCTTGTAAATATTTATAACTTTCAGGATTTAAATCATTTGCCAAAACAATGACATTTTTCTTAGATGCTGGAATGGCAAATGGACCAACACCCCCAAAGACATCTCCAACAACATCACCAGAGTTAAATTTACCAATTATTCTTTCATGTTCAGTACTTAAACGAGAATTCCAATATACTTTACTAAAATCAAATTTAAATTTACATCCACTTTCCAGTTGTTCAACAATATAATTTGGTTCACCTGCTAATAATTCCAAGGGGAAAGTTCTAAATTTATTAGCAATGGTATTGACTTTATCAACAACGGTTAAAACCAGAGGATTTTTATCTAAAATCACTTGACCAATTAATTTCCCAAATGGTTTATATTCATCTCTTAAATTAATATGAGCTAAATGACCTGCTTGACTAAATCCACTAGGTACATCATCTATTAAATTTTCTGGTAATATACTTTTCAAAATTTCTTCACTTTTCCAAAATGAATAATCAAGTTTTAAAGTATAAGGTTTTAATATTATTCCAAATTCATTAATTTTCAATTGTGTTTCCGGGTTTAAATCAGATATCAGTTTCACATCATCACGTAATAATATGGCTTTAGAATCATCCATGGAAATAATATGTTTTACGGTTTGAACATAAAGAATATCATTTTGACAAGATTTAACAAATTGACCTAAAAATTTGGGATTAGGGAAATAAGCAGCTAATAATGGTACTTCTTTATGGAAAAATGAACGATCTAATTCAACCATATTACGGTTGATTGGTGGTGAAAATTTAGACATTATTATTGATCTTGTTATTGATTTAGGTAAATGTCTAAATAGTTTTATATTCATTAAAGATCAACAACGTCAATAGCATTCTGCCAAACAAAAAAAAAAATTCACTTTTGAAAAAAAAAAAAAACATCTCGATGCTCTTCATTTCAATAAAAAACAGACTGCAATATACTTGAATTTTTTTACAATCATATTAAAACCATTCATAACCCACAATGGATATATCTGAAGTAATAAGTATAACTAGACCATCTACATTTAATAATATAGACAATATCAACAATGATGACAACAACTTAGATATTGAAATGTCAGATGAACAAGATCACACACAATCGGCATCAGCAACAGCAACAGCAGCAGCAAATTCAATTGTTACACCAGGTGAACTAATAACAGAAGATCCAACATGGATGAAAGGTCATGGAACATATTTTATAAATGATAAAACCTATTCATCCGTTGCAGGGAGTATATCAAGAGTGAATAGATTATTGAGTGTGATTCCATTACGAGGGAGATATAGTCCCGAAACTGGTGATCATGTCATTGGACGTATTACTGACGTTGGTAATAAACGATGGAAAGTAGATATTGGTGCCAAACAAGATGCTATATTAATGTTGGGATCAGTTAATTTACCTGGTGGGGTCTTACGTAGAAAATCTGAATCTGATGAATTACAAATGAGGAATTTTTTAAAAGAAGGAGATTTATTAAATTGTGAAGTACAAACAATTTTTAATAATGGTATTGCTTCATTACATACTAGATCTTTAAAATATGGGAAATTAAGAAATGGGATTTTTTTGAAAATTCCTAGTCCATTGATTGTTAAAACTAAAAATCATGCATTTGATTTACCAGGTAATGTTTCTATAGTGTTAGGAACAAATGGATATATTTGGTTATACAAGACTCCTAAAATTAATAAATCTTTAGAAAATAATACCCCAGGGATAACTAGACTTGAAGAAGAAAGTTCATGGGAAATTTATAGTGATAAAAATGAATTTATTGATGTTCAAACAAGAAATAATATTGCCAAATATTATAATATCATTAAATCATTAGCTGAAAAGGAACAAAAAATTAATAATGATGTTCTCGTTGAAGCCTTTGATTATTAAGATATGCCCCTAAAAATGATGTTTGAAGTGGGGGGGAGGGGGTTAGGTATTTTATATGTATTATTCATTAGCTATATATATATATATATATATACAAGAATTTCATCTATCTATTGTGATCTATAAACATCGATCAATTGACCAAGTTTTCTACCTTCTAAAACTCCTTCAAGATCATGCATACTATAATTGATTCTATGATCAGTTACTCGATTTTCTTTATAATTATAAGTTTTAATTTTATCACTTCGATCAGTACTAGAAACTTGATCAGTACGTAATTTTTTTTGTTTTAACATTTCTTCTTCTTGTTCCTTTTGAGCAAGACGACTTCTTAAAATAGCAAAAGCTTTGGCCTTATTTAATGGTTGTGATCTTTCATCTTGTTGTATAACAATCATCCCCGTTGGAATATGTAGCAATCTAACGGCAGAATCAGTAGTATTAACATGTTGACCACCTTTCCCACCTGCTCTCATGGTATCTATTCTCACTTCACCAGGAGCAAATACTCGTTCATCATCTTTTAATGAAGATTCATTCCCCTCGGATAATTTCGGCAATACAACAACTGCAGCTGTTGAAGTATGAACTCGACCTTTAGTTTCAGTTTCAGGGATTCTTTGTACACGATGAACCCCACTTTCATGACGCATAATATCATAACTACCCAAAGTATCAATACTAAGAATTGCTTCATTAATAAACCCAGAAGAATTTTTGCCTTCGGAAATGATTTTATATTTCCAATTCATTTCTGAAGCAAAATTCATATACATATTTAATAAATCACCAGTAAATAAACTAGCTTCATTACCTCCTACTCCAGGACGTAATTCAATTATACAACCTTTATCGGCATATTTCACTGGAGGACGTAATTTCACTCTTAATTCAGAAACTAATTTTTCAATCTGGGGGATAACAATAGATTTAAGTTCTTCTTGAGCTTCTTTATATAAATCAGGATCATCGGTGATTTCAGTTAATTCAATATATTCTTGTGTTAAAGTTTCTAATTTGTCAAACATAGATAGTATATTGGTATAATTATCAAATTTCACTTGCAAATCAGGAATATATTTATCAGCTAATTTTTCACTTAATTCTTTATGTTCTTGTTGTATTGTTTGTGCTCGTTGTAATAATGATGGTGATAATGTAGGTATAGTTAATGATGATCCAGTTGATGAGTTGAATCGTGGGAAATTTGGTATCCTTCTAGGTAGTATTGGTCGTATACTACCCCAAGACGATAAACCAAAACGGGGTGGTATCCTTAGTAACAAATGCATGTGGTAAGGTGCTAATCTAATGTATATATGCAAATGTGTGAAAATATTGAAAAATTAAACGTAAAAGAAAAAATCTACACCAAAATGTTAAGAACTCTTTGAGTGGAGAAAGGAAGAGGAGGACCAGAATGTGTGTGAAGTGTGAAGAGAAAAAAATTTTATTGTCGCACTTTCTTCTATTCCTCGCGTCTTGTCGTCTAACGATGTTTAGAAAACTTCGCCCTACAGCACCACTACAAACAACATTCTCGACAGAAAAAGAAACCCACTTCCTACCGTGGCGGTGGGGAGGAAGAAATTAACACTTTTCTCCTCCCACCATGCTATAAAAATGCTGCTCTTAAAATAATACCCACATACACGAGAACAATTATCATACCCAAGTGGTGTCTATTGTTCAATTCTATTTATATCTAAGGCGGACATATATTATTTATTTGTGTGGAGATACTGTTTCTGCTGCATTTCAAACTGATATCTTAATAGCTTATCTTGAATAATTCTATTGTTTAGTTTTTGATTATCTTGGGGATCACCCAAATTAACTTCAGTTACAAAAGAAGAAGCAAGAAAGGAAGGAAGGAAGGAAAGATAAAAAGAAATAAAAAATGTGTATAAGTAGAAGTAATAGATCCTAAACCATGATGTGGATGTATAAATTGAGGAGAATAATTTGCCCTATTCAAGCTTCTGTATATCTTTCAAAACTATAAAACTCAAAATATGAAAACCAAAAAAAAAAATGTTGCGAAATGAAAAATGTGATATCTATACTAACCCTCCCATATATACACACGAAACATGAAGATTAATACTCCCCCCCCTAACTCCTTTATCTACTTTTATTTTCCAAAAAATAAAAAAGAATATAAATATCCTATAATTATCAATAATTTCAATAATTTAAAACTAATCATTTCTTCCTTACTTCAAAGTCAAGTATTAAGAACTCTCCATGTCTAACATACAATTCAATTTATGTACTACTTTCCCTGGTTTACTTCAAACTTATCATGAATCATTATATGATTTAATAACTACTTATGATTTATATTTATCCTATAAAAGAAGACAAATGTCCTTATTATTCAATCTATTGTTTTCATCGGCTGAATTACCTTCAATAAACAAATTAGAGCTGAGTTGGATGGTTCTACAAAATAGTATAATGACGAAAAATCAACAATTATGGGTATATAGAAGAATTTTAAATGAAACAATGACAACAATGATTACTTTAGGGTACATTTCAAAGAAACAATTATTTGAATTGAATCATTGTATAGTACTTGAATTACAACAAGTGGAAGATAAATTTGAAGATTTAATTGAAAGTGAAACAAAAGATGATAACACCAGTAATGACCGAAATGTCATTACAACAACGACAATCAATGATGATAATGAAGATGAGAATGATCGATGTTTCGAATTACTGTTGTTGGATAAACAACCAGAATTGTTTAGAGATATTTTGAATTTACATAATAGTTTAATTAGTAAATATTATGTTGTTCAACGTCAGAATAATAGTCATAAAAATAACAGCAACAACAACAACACCTGCAGCAGGAGCAGTATACAAAGAAAATGTGTGTATATTTAATTCAATTCAATTCAATTTGGTGTTTAGTATTGGTGTAAAAAAAAAAATTTAATTAGTTACGTGTATTTTATATAATTATTATGTAAGAAATGAATGAGATTCAAAAGTGTAAATATATATATATATGGGTGAACTATATTGCAATATACATATCATGCTATACAGAATCTTTTTGGCTTCTCCTTCTTCTTTAACTTCATATAAGTTTTTTTCATCTAAACAATTGGAAATGTAACCGTGATAATTACAGAAAGTTTAAACTATAGATTATTGTTACAAAAAATCAAAAATCAATAACAAAAGGTGGAGGGAGAGATTAACTTATCAATTATCAACACTTTCGTGTTTTTAAAGTTTATTAAAGACAATTGTGACATGTCTTTAGGTTATACTTTATTTATTGAATAGGATAGAAAGTTTAAAAATGAATTGATATGGTAGCACTGTGTGTTGGGGGTAGTGTAAAAAGGAATAAAATCAATCCAATTGAACACGACTATTTTTCTTAGTGAGTTCGGCTGGGGTTGCAAAAAGAAGAAAATTTCTTGGTGCGGAATTTTTTTTTTTCTGCTTCTACTTCTGGTTGGTTGTTTGTTTGTTAATCTCCAATTTGGGGGGAAGTCAAAGCAAACACATGGCCACTCTATAACTCTATAACTCTATTGGTTAATACTTGAATTTGTCTCCAAAATTGAATTTTAACAATTTTCCCATTCAATCTTCCTTCCAGTTTATTCAATGTCATCAACACAATTTCCTACTTTAACATTAGAAGAATTTAAAACTGCCATTCAAGATATATCACAATTTGAATTAGAATCCAAAAAAAATCAACAAAAACATTTCATTTTCAAATTAATTGATACCAATAATGAATTATGGCAAGAAATAAATAATATAAAACAATTACAAGATCTGTCATCGTTTGAAAATAAAGAGAATTTAATATTATATCAAGAAACTTTATGGGAAAATAAACATAGTTTATTAGAACAAATAGCTCGAATTGAAAGTATTAATGATGAATTGATTCGTCGAAATCTTATTAGTGAACAAGATAAATTACAAGAAGAAACTAAATTAATGGAAGAAATAAATAAAAAAGATATTGAAAATGAAACCCAACAAAAAGATGGAACCGAAGGAAAAGAAGAAGAGGAAAAGGCTAATGGCGAAGGTGAAGATGAAGGCGAAGGTGAAGGCAAAGGCGAAGGCGAAGGAGTGTATTTATGAATTTTATAGACTAATCCATACCTCCTCTCTCATCATCATTAATTAACAATATATATATATATTTACAAGCCAAAATCTAACATAACATAACATAAACTATATACAAACTACTAGGGTTATGATTTTTGTACTTTTCTAGATTCTCTACCAAAAAGTTTATCTAAGAATGGTTTTTCATCAGGATTAATTGGATCTTCTGGTTTTTTAACAACCACCATCCAAGTTGTACTAAAATGAGCTCTTTTCTCTTTAGTTATATCTAAACCAGCTTCATCAATTAATTCACCTATATCTAAATTCCATCGACATTTCCAAGTTTCCATTCTTTTTTCACTTCTAAAATCTAAATGATTATTAATAAACCCCCAATTACTTCTACCATGTTCTAATAATACAATTCTCCCACCTGGTTTTAATAATTTAGCCATATTTTGTAATGCTTTAACTGGATCTTCATGACAACATAATCCAAAGGCTTCAACAATGGTATCATATTTAACATCTTGAGCAATATTACTCAAATCTTCGGCTTTACCCACGGCAAAAGCGACTTTTTTAAATTCAGGGAATGCCTTTTTAAATTTCTCTTTAGTAACTTCTACCATATTACGAGCAGAATCAATAAAAGTCAATGATTTAATTTGTTGAAGGTATAAATAAGGAATATTTCTCCCTGTACCACAAGAAACTTCTAAAACATCCCCCTTAGCTTGACTCATTAACCATTTTCTTTTACTACCCATAAATATACCTCGTTCTTCCCATTTCACAGCATCATCATATTCTTTAGCTTTAGAATCATAAAATGCCGTAGTATCTTCAGCATTTTGAATCGCTGGATTAGCATTGATTTTATCTTTAGAATCAATTTTATCAACTAATATCGGAACAACTTTACTTGCCAGTTCATATTTAACTTGATTTTGATACCAATCATTTAATTCTTGTGGAGTTGGATTGAACATTTCTTGATTAAATAAATTCTTACGTCGAAATTCTTTTCTCATTAATTGATAGATTTTATATTTTTTCAATTCTAATGGACGTAATTTTTCCAGATGATTCATTGATTTTAATACTAAATATTCATATTCCGATAAACTTGAAGGATCTTGAGCATATTTAGCATTAATATGTTTCAATTGTTTATCTTCATGATATCTATCTCGCATATAAAAATACATTGGTACTAAAGAAACAACAAACGCACATATATATACTTTTGGCATGGTTTTATTTTGAAATTGTTCCGAATTGGAATAATTAGTCCATCGTTTATACCAAGGTAATTGCGATTGTTTCTTTGCTTGTTTCCGTTCTTTATCATTCAATGGGAATGGATTATTCGATGATGATGATGTGGAATAATTTGTTCGACAAATTGGTAGGATTACCAGTTTTGGAACTGTCAATCTATAAGTGTTCCGTAATATCATTCGTTGTCCCAACATTGTTAGTTGTTTAATGACTTTCAATGATAATCTATAGGTGGATGGATGAATGAATGAATGAATGAAAAAAAAAAAAAAGCTTCGTTAATGCAAAATGAAGCATTGTAAAGTTTTTGTTTGTATGAGTGGAGAGAGTCGTGTAATGATGGATAATTTTTGTATGGTCAAATTTTTTTTTTTCCTGTTCTTATTTCAACACCAACAATTGAATGGCAAATCTCCTTCCTTCCTTCCTTCCTTTCTATCTATTCATCATTTACAACCATTGCAAAACATGTCTGGACAACAATTATTAGAAGAAGCTAGAAAAGCTGTAACTAATAAACAATATGATGAAGCAGAAATTAAATATAAACAAATAATCAACCCATCTGAATCTTCCACTTCTACTACTACTACCACCACCACCACCACCACAACGGCAAAACAATTACAACAACAAGAAAGTGCTATTTTAGAATTGGGTAAAATTTATGAAACTTTAAATGAACCTACTAAATTATCTGATTTAATTGCCGATTCTCGATCAATTTTAGGTAATTTTGCTAAATCGAAAACTGCCAAAATTGTTAAAACATTAATTGAAGATTTTGATAAATTATCAGCAAAAGATGAAAAATCTTTAGATATTCAAATTGATGTTACTAAATCTAGTATGCAATGGGCTATTGAATCGAAATTATCATTTTTAAGACAATCATTACAATTGAAATTGAGTGATTTATTATATCAAAAGAAACATCATCATGAAGCCATTAAAATTATTAATGAATTATTAAGAGAATATAAAAAATTGGATGATAAATCATCATTAGTTGAAGTTCAATTATTAGAACTGAAAATTTATCATGCATTAAGAAATATTCCTAAAGCTAAAGCAGCATTAACTAGTGCAAGAACTTCAGCTAATTCAATTTATTGTCCGACAATTTTACAAGCAGAATTAGATTGTCAAAGTGGTATATTAAATTCTGAAGATAAAGATTATAAAACTGCTTTTTCATATTTTTATGAAAGTTTTGAAGGGTTTAATAGTCAAGATGATCCAAGATCAATAATTGTTTTAAAATATATGTTATTAACGAAAATCATGTTGAATTTAATTGATGATGTTAATAATATTTTAAATAATAAAAATGTTATTAAATATAAATCTAAAGATATTGATGCTATGAAATCAATTGCTATGGCTTATTCAAATAGATCACTTAAAGAATTTGAAAATTCTTTATTGACTTATGCTAATGAATTAAAATCTGATGCAATTATAAAAAATCATTTTAATGCATTATATGATAATTTATTAGAACAAAATTTATTGAAAATTATTGAAAGTTATAGTTGTGTGGAATTATCTCATATTTCTAAAGTTATTGGATTAAATTTACAACAAGTCGAAGGTAAATTATCACAAATGATTTTGGATAAAGTGTTTTATGGGGTTTTGGATCAAGGTAATGGATGGTTAATTATTTATGATGAACCAAGAAAAGACGCTGCTTATGAAGCTTCTTTAGAATTGGTGAAAAATTTATCTAATGTTGTTGATTTATTATATGAAAAGGCATCTTCATTAAATTAAACTAAATATATAACATATATGTATAAAGAGTTTTTCTCTATATACTTTCAGTCGTCTTTGTAGTACCACTAAATATACCGGTAATACCTTGTTCACAAGAAATTATAGATAATTCTCCACATTTAGCCATAAATTCTTTAATACGACCACTCTTTATAAAACAATCTAAATAATCATTCAGTTGATCATCGGCAACTTCATTAATCAATTGATATGCTTGTTTAATATATTTCCAATTTTGAGCTCTAGCATTTTCATAGATTGTAAGTAATTCAATTATCAAATAAGGAATGTATAAAATTCTAAATTCTTGAACTATTGTTGTTGAAGAAGAAGAAAAAGAAGAAGGTGAAGGGCTTTCATTGTCATTGTTCAATTCAAGTAACCAATTTTGTAAAATATTCTTCAATACTTTTTCAGTCTTCTCTAATGAACTATTTACTGATGATCCCTTGAATGGATGTCCTTGAATTATAAATAATTTCCAATCATCAATTAATTTTAATGCTTCAATGAAATTAGTATATTCTATCAATTCTTGTTTAGTATCTTCAGTAATTTTTTCGTCTCCGTCTCCGTCTCTGTCTCTGTCTCCATCCTTTCTATCTTTGTCGTCTTCTGGTTTCAACCCAATAGTTTCTATATCATAATCAGATATCAATTGTTTAAAATTATTTTCTTTAGCAAATTTTTTCAAACTAGCTAATTTCCCATTAATTAAAAATCGACGTATCACTACAATAGTAGCATTAATGGCATCTCCATACATTTGATTTTCATAAAACCATTCAACAGCACGATATAATTTAAAATCAATTTCATCAACTGAAGATTCATCATCTTTAACTATTACAGGATCATTTTGTTGACGTTCATAATTCGGTGCCGTTTCTATCATCACTCTTTCCACAGTTCTTCTCAATACATTAATCAATTTATTATTATCATCATCTTCCACTATCACCATATCAGCATCAGCATCAACATCAACATTAACATTATCATTAACATTATCATTAACATTAACATTAACATCCCCATTATCTTTGCCTTCATTGATATTCACGAAAGGTTGAGTCAATTTTTTCGCTGCTTGTAATTGCCTTGTTTGTTGTTCCTTATCTGTTATTGATGAAAGAATCATAGAATAAGTCTCTCTAGCATCTTTTTCATCAGGAATAAATGATAAATAAACTGGAATTAATTCAGATTTATTGGTTTCAGACAACATTGAGATATAAAGTGTTATAATAGCAGTCAAATTCGCCAGTTGATCATCACCCCAAGGTTTTATAATTGCAATGAAAATAGATAAATGAACTAATATTCTAAGAATATTTTCATTATGGTTAACTAAATCTTGATTAAGATTTTCAATCAAAGATTCAAATTTATCTATCATAATAGCACCACTGATTATTCTTAACGGGTTACGACTTTCCAATGATACTTCTGAATTGGCATTTGATAAGATATTTAATATTTCTTCAATTGAATCAGATTGAGGTTTAGGAATAGAAATTGCCAACGATAATGATTCTTCACTGTTATTATTTTCCAAAATAAAGGATTGCAATTTATAGGATAATAATTGATAAGCATACAAAAGTAATGATTCTTCCCATGAATTCTTTGATGCCTTTAAATTTTCAGTAATATCACCTCCACTTAGATAATTATAAATCAATCTTTCATAATCATTTAACCCTTTTTGTTGTGATAATTTATAAACGGTTTCTTTCCATAATAATTTATGTTTAATCCCACTAGCAACCAGAATATTGGCGTCCTTAATCCCATCCAATACGGGGTCTATATAATCTTGAGCCCCACCAACTAATATCAATGCAAGGGCAAAATTCCCCGTATTGTTGGCATAATCAATTGCTTCTTGAATTTTCCCACCCAAAAGGAGTTTATATATAATGGCATAATTTTCCAGATCAATTAGTTGATCTTTAGGATCAATAATCTGATTTGTTCTTAATGGAGCATCAATATCTAATTTATCAACAATTTTATCAATACCTTTATTAATATTTAAAAGTGAATTCACTTCTTTTGTTTCAATGGCAATTTTTGTATTATGCCATTTTGTTTGTTCAATGTTGGCATCGTAATCATTAGCTAAATTTAAATTTGAATTATTGGTTGTTTGTTGAATCCAATTAATAATAATTAATAATTCTTTTAATTTAGGATGAGTTGATAAATATTTCTCTTGCTTTAATGATAATGATGAATATTCATGAATTTCAACATTATTTTCTTCTGGGTTTGATAATCGAAAAGAATATAATTCTTCGACAAGAATCCATAATTTTGTTTCTAAACTCCAATTTTCAAATTGTTCTCTAAGAATACTATCAGAATCATTTTTATTCTGTAATTCTTGTCCTAATTGTAATGCTTGTGTAGCTGCTATATTTTTAAATTTTTGTAAAAAATCAAATGGCAGTGGAGGTGAAGTTAATGATGTATTTGATTTGTCTAATTGATATCGTTCCAATGCCTGTGAGAATTGGACTTCAACACTGGTATTTTGATCGTAAGTTACTAAATCAATTGGCATTTCTAGTAAATTAGTGTCTTGTAGTTGAGTTGTAGCAATGATCTATACTGAAAATAGTGAGGATTATATGCTTTGTTCTTGGTTTAGTCTTTTTTGAATGATGAGATTGCAATTAAAGGTTGTAAAAAAAATAATCAACAAATGGAAAAAACAAAAAAAAAAAAAATTTGACCAAAGAGAAGAAAAAAAAAACCGGGTTTTTGAAAAGTTCACACGACCATAATAAAATCTATCACCAGTGACTAGAGAAGAAAAGGTTGTGGTACCAATAGTAATTCTAAAAACACCAATGTCTTGCTTGTCGATCGATACAAGTAGAAAGATAAATAAAGTTATTGTATTTTTCTTCTATGTTTGGTAGATTATGTAGAAGACTAAGAAGTCTTTGTTGCTGTTATGGAGCACCAAGAAGTGAGACAAAAAAGTGTTTGATTACTGTTGTCAAGTGAAATATCACTCTCTGTAACGTAGTTGAATCGTAATTTAACAAGAGATATCTTCATTAACAATAAAAGTATATCCTTCAAGAGTATAAGTGTCCAGAAATGTATAGATAGGGAGAGAAAGAAAAAAAAAAAATTAAAGGGACTGGAAGTTGGTGGTGGTGGTAGTGGTGGTGGCTATGGCGGTAGTGTGGTAGCAAACCGTACCACAGTAGTGGCAACAATAAGGCGAAGTAAAAAAACTAATCAGGACACACTACCACCCCTGCCACCACCACCAAACTAACTTGAAGGAGAGAAGAGAAACGACAACAGAAAACAAAAAAAAGAAAATTTCTGATCAAATTAATTTACTCCCTTTCTCACTCCCTCTCTCACTCCCCCACGTAATATATATACATACATACATACACAATCAATATCAAATATCAACTATATTAATCAACACCGACACATAATCTAGTTCTATTCCTACATTAACTATCAATCAATCCTACTGTTATTGTGTTGATAATCATAACAATTGATATTTTTCTAAGCTATTATTTGATTGTTCCCCTCCACAGTTATATTCTTTATCAATATCAATATCATTCAAAAAAAAAAACAACCTTATACACGGTAAAACCAAATTAACAAATATCAAATTCATCCATTATTTCAATTTAATTCTGTAGGCCAATTTTATTTCAATGTCTTCTGTTTTAAGAAATCAAGACAATCCTCCTACTATTTCCGAAGTTTCATCCACTACCAAAGAGAATACAGATAATTCTAATTCCAAACAAGAGGAGAAGGAGAAGGAGAAGGAGATATCATCTACAATTGAAAATCCCACATTTGTTGACGATGAAGAAGATAATAATCCATTTTCACACCATGGTGAAGGATTAACTAGTTTTATGACAGCAAACAGTTTCAATGAAGGACCAAATACCAAATCAGATAAAAGAACTACAAAAGAAAATAATAACAGCAGCAGCAACAACAACCGAGGTGACAACAACGATGACGACGATGACGATTCTTTACTATTATATAATACATCAAATAACAATAAGAGCAACAATGTTTCTAGAGTCAATCCAATGTTAAAGTCGACAGGAGAAGTTTTCAAGACAGTGAATATGAATTTTGAAAGTAGAGTAACCAAATTATTAAAACCAAATACAAAGATTAGAATACAAATTACTGAAGCTGGCAATTCCAATGAAGGAATGTCTAATCTGCTGAAGAAATATACTGTTTACACTATCAAATTAATTAATTTAGAGGATCCTAATAATGATATTCTAACAAGGAGAAGATATAGCGATTTTGAAAGCTTACGAGACGTATTAACGAAAATATTCCCACTTATTGTTATACCACCAATTCCTCCTAAGAATTATTTTGATTTTTCAATGTTGAATGGATTAGTGGGGAGTAATCATGAAAATTCATCACTTTCAGTTGCTGGTTCAAATGGTAATAGTGGTGGTAGTGGCGGTGGAGGTGCTAGTGGCGGAGCAGGTAGTGGAAGTGGCAATGGATCTATTATTACCAGTCCTAAAACTTATTCTTATATCAATTCCACTCATTTGACTAAAGGAAAATTAATTGAACATCGGAAAAGATTATTAACAAATTTTTTAAATAATTGTCTTGAGATAAAACAAATACGAAGTTTAGAATTTTTTGCCAAATTTTTAGATCCTAATGCTAATTGGGGTGATGAAATTGCTTTAATTCAAAGTCAATTACCAAAATCTATTTATCTACTGAATCCAGAAAATGGATTAAAAACTGATCCCATATATTCTAATCTACCCAATCCATCAAACAAAAATACAATATCTTTTTTCAAAGATAATAAAAAGAAATTGACGAAAAAAACCAACAAGTTGTTGAGTAATGGTAGTGAAAATCATGATATTGGTGTTGGTGGTGGCGGTGGTAGTATTGGGAATGGTGGAAATGGCGTAAATGGTAATGGTACTAATTCTCAAAGTCAATACATTGCCAATACATCAATGTTGGATGATATAAACAAGCGAATCATGGAGAATTATATTGGGTTATCTAATGATTATTCAAAATTAGGTAGTACATTTAATTCCTTTTCATTGATATTAGCTGAAACAACAACCACAACAACCACAGGGGTACTGTCTGCTACTAAGAAAAGTAATGATAATGAATTGAATTTAATTTTTGATAAAATTGGACAAGTTTTTGACAGGTCATACATTACAATCAATTCTTTGATTGGGGAATTAGAAACAAAGTTTTCTGAACCACTTGGAGAAATTGTTCAATATACAAGTATTATACATTACGTTGCCAAATATCAATCAAAAAAAATAAAGCAGAAATCAATGTTAGATAATGAAATAAAAGATAAACGGAAAACTTTGGAAGATTTGTTGAAAATAGAACGGGAATCCAATAGAATTGAAAATGCTATAAATTCCCAAGTTAAACCTAAAAACGGTAAATATAATCTTGAACAACAGCAACTGTCAACAGTATCGCCTGCACCACCACCTGGACCACCTCCATCATCTTCGTCTTCATCTTCTTCATCATCGAAATTCAAATTCCCTAGTTTCAAGAAAATCACTCAATATGTCAGTGAAATTATCGATCAAAACCCTGAAGTCACTAGAAAACAAAAAATAACTAATTTACAAGAAAAAATACAAATTCTAGAGAAATGTCAGAATATAATGTTGGCAGATTTATCATTTATAACTGATGAAGTCAATAAAAATATTCAATCATTTCAAAAAAGACAATTGAAAATGATTTATAAAATCTTGTTACTTTATAATAAACAACTTATTGGTTGGGCAAAGAAAAATATAGATATTTGGGAAGAAGTTCGAGATGAAATTGCAAAGATGTAAAAGCATATTTATATATATATATATATATACTTATATATAGTTGAAATTTATTTAGATAGGTATTGAATAACTGCTTCGCCCCATTCATCAGAACGTTTATAATGAGCTATATCTTTAGGAAATCCTTTTATAGCACCAATTAATCTATCACAAACTTCTTTACCCTCACTTTTAATTTGAGCCAACGGTAAAAGATAAGTTCTAATTGTAAACACAATTGCACCTGATTTAGGTAATTTTGTTAATACTTGTCTTTCACTTCTATAATGTACTTGATTTTCAAAATCCAAATCTTCAAATTTCAACAGTTCAAGAACATCACCACCTTTAGGATTATGATAACCTTTATTAGAATCATCAACATAGAATTTATTATGAGTTTGAATTGAAAAATTCAGTCTGGTGACAAATTGACCTGGTGATAATCTATTGAAAAATCTATTCATGGATATTTTCAATTTTGATTCATAACCAGGAATAGGATGATGAATAAATGATAATGGAGTATTAAATCTATCAATAGGATTAAATCCAGCAGCAAACGCAAACACTCCAGCTTTGAAAAAATATTCATTACCACCATTTTCTTCTGATTCTCTAGTTGGATCTTTTAATAAAATGATGAAATCTTCTTCAATATTTTCAGCTAAAAATTCTTGTAATTGATAAGAATCAAATTCAACATCATCAATTGAATTTGGTATAGGGTATTTTTTATTGGTGATCAAATTATAAATCAAATTTTCATCTTCTTGTATTTTGAAACAAGTGGGATATTTATCACACATATAATTCATGACAATTCCATAAAATTCTTTAATTGCAAGAATGGCTTCCGGAGTAGAAAATAATGTCGATGATCGAAGATCTTTTGTAGATGGATAATCAGGGTGATTATTATTAAGAATTTTAGATTTAGTTTCAATTCGTGATTTATAAGTTGGTTCAATTAATAACCAATCTTGAGGATCTAAAGTACGAATCCCCATGGTTAATTTATATTCAGCATTTTTGAAAGGATATGATTTTATTGGTTCTATTTGATCCCATTGGAAATCTGTCACAGGTGTGGGTTTTAATGGTTGATATTCTTTTGATTTGTCATATAATAATTTTGAAGATTTTAAGGTTTGCAATGGGGGTTTATCACTGCTGACGGTCTTGTTTTTAGTTGGAACCTTCCAGTAAAAATAGTATATAAATACTAGAGTTGAAATTGAAATGATAAATATTGTTGTTTGTACATTTGTATAATTACTTGGGGTGTAATAATTGTTAGTGAATATTTGTAAAAATTCAGTTTTATTGGAGTACATTAAAATTTTTAAACTTAATGTGAATGTGAATTGGAATTCAATATGATTGTAGCTGGGAAAAGAAGAGAACAAAAATAGACAAATAGGGAATATGCTATTATATATATATATATACCTTTTCCAGTAAATAAATAAGACTGGTTGATATCTTTTTCTTGGATTAATTGATTGGTCAATAATAGTGGGTTTTAATTTAGATTGTGTTAAGGAAGTACTTTGTTGGGAATCATCTAGCGATGCTTCTAGGGGCGGGGGCGGAATTCGCTTACCACTACCACCACCACCCACTCACCCACCCGCTTGATTTTGTGTTAATTTTCGTCCAAATTTCAACGGTGATACACAAAACACTCCGGAACCGGAGCGTTTCATTTTTCCTCCACCGGATATTGTTTCCTAAATTGAAGTTAAAGAAAGAACTGGATTTACAAAAAGATATCCATAATCACAAGCTATAAACATACCCATTTTCCTCCAAATAAGTCTACAAGGGTTGAAATAATGATTTTTCACCACAACAACAACTGCAATTATCCTTACTACTGATGATTGTGGAATTGATTCAAGTTTTCTAAGTTTGTGTGTCGGATCACGAATCCCGATCTCAACATATGAGTAGTACTTACAACGCACGCCAAAGGGGGAGAGAAAGAAACAAATCCATATAAACTTCATTATAGATAGGCAATAGTTGCACTTTTTAATGCCAAGAGATACATTCTATTATGTTCTCTTTCCCTTCAAGAAAAGCTAGTCAGTTATCGTTATTAACTGTTCTTCATCTTCATAACAATTTAGTATTGTTTCTAACTAGTTAAAATTTTTTTTTGTAACCTATTGGTTTTATTCACACAGCTGAAGCTTCCACAAATTCATATCATCAATTAGCCCCACATTATGTGGCTATCTACATAATAAATGTCAATTGCATATAATTCTATCAAATCCAACGCTACCAACTAAGTATTGTATTGAGGTCGTGTATATGATTCAGATGAGTTGCTAAACAAAAAAAAAAAAATTTATTTTCAGATTCATTTTCAATCAACTTCGTACTTTTCAATAACTATTTTACAACCATTACATCTGACAACTTTTTGCAACTTAGGTGATATGAGTTCAGCATTATTGATAGCTAAATATTTGGGAGCTGAAAAGCAAGCTGAATTAATAGAGAACTTACTAGTAGATATTCAAAAAGAAAATACCGAAAATGATCACAATGTTGAAGTCTTGATTGAATTATTAGATGGATTCAATCTTGATAAATATCCTCAATTTTATAATCAAATATTAAATTTTTGTAATAAAAAGCTTTTGATGGAAAATGAATTAGAAATCATATTGAAATTTGTTTATAAAATTCCTCAATTGAAACAAGATATACTTGAAAGAATCATTCAATTATTATATGGCTACATTAAAGAACAAATTTATTATTTCAATCAACAATTGATTAAACTCATTCCAATATCTATAGTTGATAATAAACAGGACTCAACTATTGATTTGATCACTAGTGATGAATTAATATTGTTGTTTCAATTTTTACAATCATTGTTTACTACTACTACTACTGCTGGTAATGATGATACTATCATTCTTGAAATTGATTATTTGTTGTTGTTATTTTTGGGAATCAATGACAAACAAGTATCAAATGTCACTTCCAAGTTATTACGTTGGAGAATGAATTCAATTAGTCAAAAAATTGAAGGTCAATTGATTTGGGATATAATATTTACTTTAGAAAGTACTAATCTTGAATTTCATAAAAGCCATGCCTATATATTATGGTTAAGATATTTAAACACTGGATTAATTGCCAACGATACATTCCAAACTATTATTCAGAAATCAGATTATTGGAAGTCCTTACAACAAGGATTAATTAGTGATTCTCATGAATATCGTAAGTTCAGTTTATCAATATTACAAGTATCTTTAACGTCAATTAATACCGATCTTAATAATGATTATATTGTTTGGGAAATCACCGATAAACAAAAATACCTTAATGAATGGTCAAGATATATGACATTATATGAAATTATTGCCATTGATACTTCATTAAATCAAGCTGAAGCAGGTCAAAATGATATCACAGGGTTAATCTCACCAACTTCTTTGATTCCTTCTTCTTGGGGGTGGTGTTTATTATCAACAGGTCTTCAAGCTACCCTTGAATCAGTTAGAAAATTCACATTAAGACTTCTTTTATCGATCCCATCAGAAAATTTATATTTAATCAAACATGGATTACCTATTTTGGAGAAAGCATTTTTACCCAATTTAATGAATGCATCTAATTTAAATGTGAAAATCACTTCTAATGATAAATTAGATTGTGAATATGCTTATCAATTGAAAAATTATATTTGTAATATGGTTAAGAATTTATCAACTGATCAAGAACTCCAAGATATAACATTATCGATATTAAGAGTATTGGCAGATTTAAAAGATAGTTATGGTCCTTCAAGAATATTGGTTTTGCATGGATTATATGATGGATTAAATCATCAAGCCAATAGGAAACAAGTATTACAATATGGAATTCATGATATTCCATTATTAGTATTATTTGAAAAAAAATGTGAAGGAGAAATATATGAAAGATATCATCAAAATCTTAATTTAAGGTTATTACTTAATTTCAAATTAGATATAAAATCATTTTTATCAACATTAAATAAATTCATTAAACATAATGGATTTGAATTATTAAAAGAAAATCATCAATTATTTACCAATTATATTCAAGATGTGCCAATAGAGAAATTTATGTCCCATCAAGAATTAGGTGATTGTGGACCAGAATACAAGGCATTGTTTTTAGGTATTACCGATAAAGATATTGGCGCTGTTCTTGAAGAAGAATCTCAAGAGAAAGATTTGTTATTGGCCAAATTATTTGCATCTGGTCTTAAAACAACCGAATTAAAGAAATTCAATTCAAGATTACAAAAACTTGTTTTACTGGATGATATGGAAATCATACAAACATTAAGTCAAGCTGAATTTGAATTGATAGGAATCCCTGACAATGAAGACATTTCCAAATTATGGGAAACCATAAAAAATGAAATCCAATCAAACGAATATAGAATTCTTGAAGAGTGTCTTTATAAATTTAGACTTTTCAATCAAATTTATAAAAATTCAACTTTCCAATTTGAAAATATAACCACGATTATTGATTTCCATAGAATCATGTTAAACAATTCTTATGAAACATCGAAAACTTCAAGATTTTTTTATAAATTAAAAGATGAAATCTTAGGTGAATACTATACTACTTTAAACCTTACTTTTGAGAAAACCACCACAAACACAAATGCCAGCATTAACATCTCAGCTATTCTAGATGTATTAAATCCTGGTATTGTTCAAAATAAAGCCAATTACAATATGGTAAATTTAGTTTATCATTATCTTGAAATAACTGAAACACCTGAATCAATTTATCAAATTGTAGAGTTTTTAAGTGAATTATGGTTTAATTTATCTGCCACAAGATTGAAATTACAAGCATTACCATTACATCTTTCCATTATAAAAACATTTTTCCACCCCAAAGTGGTTTTCTCAAAGGTAGATAAAGATGAAGAAGAAGAAGAAGATATTATTATTAGTGATATGTTACATAAATTTGGTATTTCAATTATTGAAAATTCTAAAGTTAGAAGAAGTTTTTTACCAACTTTAACTTTATGTTTATCAAATTGTCAAATTCAAAATCAAAAACAATTTGAATCATGTCAATGGATTCCTGAACTTTTAATTAAAGCATATTTAATATATCAACCAAAAGCTCATTTTTTCATTCTCCCCATAATATTAGCTGATATTTATGATAAACAGGTTGCTATTAATTCTAATTCTAATATTTATCATCAAGTTTATGGAGATGAAGAAATTAGTGCACGAATTAATCTTTTGGCAATTTTCAATTCTATAAAATCATCAAGTTTCACTCAATCCGTTTATGATTATATAATTGATAATCAACAATATTTCCATTTATTCAAACCATTAAAGAGTACTGATGCATTAGAAGAATGGACGAGAATGCAATTATATTCAATAATATTATCATTATCTGATAATTTAACTAATATTGATTTGGATATTTTCCTTGCTAGATTAGCCACAGAACCAAGTCCAATGGTTCGTTCTTATATTGAATGGATAATTGCTCTTAAATTAAGTGATAATGGAAATTATGTTGACAAATTATTAAATGAATTATTCCAGAAAATAAATATTCTAAAACCTTCAGTGGTTACATCATATTTGAAAATATTATTCTTATTCATTCAACAACAATCCACCACCAAGGAATGTCAATTATTAACAAAACTTTTATATACGGTTATCCCTGGATGTACCGTATCACGTAAAATGATTAGACATTTTTCACTATCATTAATAATTTCTATTCATGATGAAATTAAAAGGAAAAATTTACCTTTAGATCCTCGTGTACTTGATATTGTCAATAATATGTATTTAAATGCCATTGAATCAGAAACATTTGCTCAATATAGAAGTGGTGATGAATTATTATGGGATATTGTCAAAGATTTAACTTTGGTCAATATTTCTGGTGGAGTTATGTTAAGATTATCTGATAGAACTGATTTAGATTTTATTAAAAAAGAAAATTTTGATAAATATCTTTCTCAGGATCAAATCAATTTATTGAAATATGATATTGGTCAAGATCCTCAATTATGGATGATAAATGAAGAAAAAGAAGAAGAAGAAGAAGAGGATTATGATAAGAAGAGAAAATTGAACTTGAAGAAACCAATTGTTACTCCTATTAAACCAGTAGACAGTAATGAAGTGTCGTCTTCATCATTTTTACAAACTAAAAGTGGTGCCTGGAATACAATTATGGATGCTGATGCTGTTGTTGATGATGTTAATAATACTAATAACAGTGTTCGAGGATCAGAAATTCCAAGAAGTGAATTAATTGTTGTTTCTTCATTAGTTGATAAACCACCAAATTTAGGTGGGATATGTCGTTTATGTGATGTTTTAGGAGCAGGGTTGTTAACATTACATGATATTGAAGTTAAAAATCATATCAACTTTAAAACCGTTGCCGTTACTGCTGATCAATGGATGCCTATGATTGAAGTTAAAATGGAAAATATTAAACAGTATTTATTAGATAAGAAACGTGAGGGTTATACATTAATTGGATTAGAACAAACTGATAAATCAATTGAATTGAACAATGATTTGAAATTTCCTAAAAAATCATTGATTTTGATTGGTAAAGAACGTGAAGGTATTCCTGGTGATTTATTAGCTGAATTAGATTTTTGTGTGGAAATTAAACAAGTTGGTATTGTTAGATCAATGAATATTCAAACTGCTACAGCAATCATTGTTCATGCTTATTCTTCACAACATTGTTAAAAATATATCAAGCAAGACAAACGAAATGACCCTATTATTGTATTTAAATTGCATTTATATATATATATATATATTTATAACTTTTTGATGTATTAAAATATAGAACCATCATTATCATCATTATCTTCTTCTATTAAACTATCTAATGCTCTTATAATATTCGGGCAATATTTATTGCATAATGTTAATGATTGAATCAATAATGATTGATCCAATCCTTTAAAATTTGAATTATTGGAATTGACAGCAAAATTAGTATTTGATATTGGTGTAATGACTTTATTATTATAAAAACTTATAATTAACCCATTTTCTAAAACTTGTTCTTCTTCAAATGATGGATCCAAAATTAAATTTTTCCCAATGACTCCAATTGTTATAAAAATTGGTGGTTGAAATTTCGTTGATGATCCACCCTTTCTAGTATTAGCATTTAAATGATAATCTTGGATTAATTTAGCATTTTCCCAATCATCGCTAAATGTTGGTAATTCAGCAATTTCTTCATCATTAACATCACTAATCAATAATGGTAATCTAGTAGTTTTCAATGCTAAATAATTGGCTATTGAAATCAAACTTAATGGATAACATGAATGACTTATTATAATACAGTCGATATATAGTTTAAATGTATATTTACTTGTCAATTTCAAAACTTCAAATGGGAAATTTTGTTGTAATAAATTGGTTAATTGGAATTTTAAATTGGCAACATAATTTGAATCATCACGATGTCCCACAATATCAATATCCACCTCAATTAGATTATGACCTTGTTGTTGCTGTTCTTCTTCTTCTTCCAGAATCAATACTACTTTTGATTTGACACTAACAATACATTCACTACCATCTTCAGTTCTAACACGAGCTGATCCATTAGATCCTGGTAAAAATGAAGTTTTGGCAACTAAAGGACGATATTGATGAATTGATCGTAAATCAGGTCTTATTATTGGTTGTTGAGTTAATGAATCATATAAATATGACTTTTCTGCTGGTGATAGTTGAACCATAGTATAGGTGTATACGGTGGGGGGTAGGAGGAGATGTCTATAAGTAAGTTTGATGTAATTGAATCCCATCGCTTTTTTTTTTCAACTCATTTTTCCGCAAGAAGACTTTGATTGATTAATTCTATCATCACCATCAAAGACTGATGATGAAGAAGATTAGATACACTAAGAAGTTAGACAATTTAAGACCCATTGAATGAATTAACAGTCCTATACTTTTTTTATACTATCAACTCTTTAATAAGATGGTTACATACCAGTATTGATATCTTTGTAATTCTTCTGTTTATTTTTACATCAATTTCAAAATACACCCAAAAAAGTTACCTAAACTAAACTATATCAATGTCAAATTAAATAACTTTTATTTAATTAATATAACCCCCCCCCCCCCAAGTCGATTAATCTTTCTCTTATAATTTGAAACTAATAAATGAAATGTATATATTAATTCATCAAATAACTTATTATGGCCGGGTAATTTGTCCAGTCATAAATTTTTCTTCTCATTGCAAAGAATTTCAATTCAAGGAAAAAGTCAAAACAACAAAAATTGGCTTGATCAATCAATCTTTATTCATCACCTCAATAGAATTCATTCAATTCATTCAGTTCAACTCTTTAACTACTAGAAAATGTCTACATTATTTGGAGGTCAGCAACTGACTCAACCTAGTTTGTTTAATACCTCATTCAATTCAGCATCTATACAACAGCAACAACAGCAACAACAACAGAATCAACAAAATCAACAACCGCAACAACCGCAACAACCACAGCAACAGCAAACCCAACAAATTCAGCAACAACAACCACAGCTATTTAATACACAACAATACTATCAACAACAACAACAACAACAACAACCTCTTTGGTTACAAAATCAGAAAAAGAGAACAATACCTAATCATTTAGTTCCTAAAAAGAAACAAAGTTTCCAACTAGGCACCACTAATAACAACAATCATAATAATAAACTCAATTCTAAGAATAAAAATAAAACTGGTAAAAATAGATCCAATAATGGTGATTTGAATGGTGGAGATTTAATTATATCTAATGATGATAATGATAATGGACAATTCAATTTATTATCATTTGGATCAAATTTAAATCGTCGAGTAACCAGTGGCAGTGGCAGTGGCATTAGTGGATCATTATTAGATAGAAACACTAGTATTGCTAGTTTATTTGATAATTCAATAGGTGATTTATCAAGAATTGATGATAGCTTTATTGGTGGTGATAATACTATTGATGATATTAATGATGATGGTAATGGGAATAATAATGGTGATGGATTTGGAAATGATTTACCACCAAAGAATTCAATGTATGATTTGAGTAATATTAATGGTAGTGGCAAGGGAACAAGAGATAAAAATGGAATTAATTCTGATAGTAAATTTGAATCATTTATAAATAAAGATCCAAAAACATTTGATAGTGTTTTCAATAAATTTCAAGAATTTACTCCAATTCTTGACCCTAATAATGTTAATGTCAATACTAATGGTTTTGGTGGTACAAGTGGTGTTGATGAGAAACCAAATACCACAAACAATAATGATATTCTTCAAAATCAGAAACATTATAATCTGGCAATTATTGTATTTGGATATCCTGAAAATTTATCAATTGAAATCATTAAATTTTTTCAAAGTTTTGGTAGAATTTTAGAAAAATTTGATACTACATCAACCATTGGTTCAAGTGGGAGTACTAACAATAATAATAACATTAAAGAAATTTTAATAAATTTGGCTGCCAACAGCAATAACAACAACAACAACAACAATACTATCACTAACAAGATTGTTCCTATATTTAGTGGTAAACATTGGATTAAATTAACCTTTGATAATCCTAATTCTGCATTACAAGCATTACAAGAAAATGGAAATGTTTTCAATGGTTCAATAATTGGAGTTGTACCTTATCATAAAAGTATTATTGAAAAATTAGAAAATCGGAAAATTTTCATCAACGATAATGATAGTACTATTATGGGAGAAGGAAATTTAGATATTCCATTAGATAAAGTGAATCAAATTATTAATCAACAATCAAAACTTGTTAGTACACCTGGTGGTACCCTTAACAAAAACAACAACAACAGTAACAACAACATTATTGGTGAGACTATTCCTACAAGTTCAACTACTACAACAACAACAACAACAACTGGTGGAGGATCATTATATAATCGATTAGATATAAAACCAATTTCTAAAGATCAAATATTTTTAAAAGATAATCTTAATAGTAGTAGTACTACTACTAATACTAATGGTGGAGATTCTCAAAATGGAGGAAATAATGATGGTAATAAAACCATTAACAATAATAATAAAGAAAAATTAGGAGTTTGGGGTAATTTATCAAAATATATTTTTGGTTTCCATGATTTATAGAAAAATGTCTCTTTATCGTTTATTGATTGTAAAAAAAAAAAACTAATATTAATATACATACATACATTTATATATATATATATATATAGAAGAATATAATATCTGTTTTATTCATCTCCATCCAGGTTTTGGTCTTTCGGGAGAATCAGAAGGTCTTCGTCTTGTTGGAGATGGTGATCGATAAGGATAATTTGGATATCCAAATGAATTATTATGCTGGGAGGACTGTTGTTGTTGGGATAGTTGTTGTTGTTGTTGATGTAATTGTTGTGGATTGACTGTATTAGGAGATGAATGATGATAAGTTCCTCGATGTATTGGAGATGGTGATTTAAATGGAGAAAATCTATCTCTATCCTGATCATCGTTAGTTATTGTTGTATTACCAATTCCATCAAATTCTAATCGTGGTTGTCTTGTTGGTGATAATAATTTATTAGGACTAGTAGGTCTTGAACGTATTCTTGAAGGTGAATGAAATGAATTATTATTATTATTGTTATTATTATTATTGTTATTAATATTAGGATTTGAATATCGACGACTCATCGTTGTTCCACGTGTAGGACTTGGAGTTCTATCATATCGATTAAATGATAAATTACTATTCAATGATGGTGTTTGAGTTGAATATCTTGATGGTTGAGGTAAATAAGTCAATGGTGTATTCATAATTAGATTATCATTATTCCTACCACTATGATAACGTGAACTTTGTTGATAACGACGATTTTGATTCCAATTGGAACTAGTATTAAATGTTCTATCATAATCATCATTGATATAGTTATCATTATTATTATTATTACTATAGTGTGCAACACTATTTGCTCTACTAGTTAATCTCAGATTAATAGCTGTTGAACAAGATGAAGTCAATGGTTCTAATTCCAATTGTTGAGGTAAAATTTGTGAATCAATATCACCATATTCAGTAATTGGTTTACCTTTAATATCATGAGTTATAAATACTTTCAGTTTACTAAATGAATAAGGTTTTTGATCATTTAAACTAATCAGATAATGAGGTCCCAATGTAGCATCAATCATGGCATCTTTTTTCAATTGATTAATTTTTGGATTAACAAATTTTTTATTATATTCTTGAAACATTTCTTGATATAAAATTTGTTTATCATTAATTAATTGTAAAAAAAATTCAATAAATTTATAAAATATAATCATGATTAAACATATTAAAATTAATATATTTAAATAAAAATATGATGGATAAATAAAATTATAATTAGAATCATCAGTAAAACTAGTGTTGCTGTTGTTCTCACCAATTAAATAATAGATGATATAAAGATTTATTGGATTAAGACCAATAAATAAATACAAGGAAAATTTAGAAGGATCCCAACCCCCATGCCAAATTTCATTATCATCAATCAATTCATTAGTTGATCCATAATAATTGATGATTCATTAAAACTATTCAGTCCCTGTTTCTTCTTCCAGTTCTTGCTCATTTTGGAAAAATTTTAATAAAAATGCTAAAATTTCAATTATAAATGATAATCTTTCAATTGATGATTTGAAAACATTTTTCGATTTTGGTTTTAATTTACAATATAATAATCCATAACTTTTTCTTTTCGTAAATAATTTAGCGGCATTGAATAATCCAATAAATATAATTAACCAATTAATAGATTTTAATACCCATAAAACAGTAGTTGTAAATGGAACATCAACAATTTCCTTATCACCAATAGAGCTAGTGGTTCTTTCTTGTGGTTGTTTGGATGAATTATAAATTATATTATTTTTCAATTTTTCATATTGAATATAATTAGAATCAAACAAGATATTTTGTGATCGTTTATTAATATAATGATAATAATTTAAAATTGATTGAATTATGGAAAAAATCGTGATGGAAATTATCCCCAAGGGTAAAGCAATGATATAATTATATTGATCCCAATCAATTGAAGCATGAAGTTCATGTAAATATAAATATAAATCAAATGGGAATGATTGAATTTGAGAAACTAATGATTGTTTCCTAATATGTTTCCTAGACATTTTTAGGCAAGTAGACAAGTAGGCAGTGGGTTATAGCTGTAAATTGAGAATGATAAATGTAGATTATAATAAGCAATATATGTTTAATTAATAGAAAGTGATAGATTGTAATGAAAATGATGGAAGAAAGGATGTATTGATTCGTGAAGATTGTTAAATGTTAGTTTGTTGTTGTTGTTCTTTTAATTGTTTTTTTCAGTCAAATTTATTTTGAAACGCGCCCAAATTTTTATTTCAATCAATCAATCAATCAATCAATCACCACAATTGACTAACCAACCAATCTTGGTTTAATGATATAGAACTTGTTACAAGGGGACGGAACAATAATAAGATTATACCTGTATTATCATCATCATCATCACCACTCTTTCTAATTATGTCCGATAAACAAATCAATCAATTCAAATCAATGAATATTAATTTCCGAGATAAATTACGTGAAGCATATTTAAACAATAAACATGAATTTGACGATCAAGATAATAAAATCATTCAACCAATATTAAATGATGTACTATACTCTAATGATAATGGTGTTAATGGTAATAATAATTTAAGGGAATTAATAAAGAAAAAATGGGATGGATTAAGTAAAGATATAAAAGATATTAATAATAGTCGATTTGATATACCGTCAACGAATGGTAATGATGTAGAAGATGGCATTAATAATAAGGTTCATGAATTGGATGGAGAAGAAGGAGAAAATGAAATGAATGGGAAATATGAAAATAGAAATATTCATCATCAAAATAAGACAACAACTAACAATAACAGTATCAAGTCAAGAATCCCAACTATACAATCAAATGGTAATAAATCACAAGTACGATTTCAACAACAACAACCCTCCAAAAATGATGATGATGATGAGATAAATAAATTGAAAAAAATTATTGAATCATTAAATAAAAAAATTAAACATCAAATAATTGAAAGGAAAGATATAATTGAAGAATTTCAAACTAAAGAAATTCGAATGATGAAAAATCATCAAAATGAAATTAATAAATTAATTAAAAAATATGAAACAAAATTGAAAAATGAACAACAAGAGAGGCAAACATCTAATAATAATGATGATGATGATGGTATTGTCAATGAATTGAGAATCTCAATTGATAAATTAAATAATGAAATTGATAATAAAAATTTACAAATTTTACAATTTACTAATCAATTAACAAATTTAAAAGATGAAAATTTCCATTTAAAACAAGAAAATAATCGATTAAGATATGACAGGAACAACAACAACAACAACAACGATAATAACGTGTCACCATCTAAAGAAACTAATCAACTGGCCCATTCTGAAAGTCAAGAATTAAGGAAAATGATTGATAATTTAACAAAAGAGAATATTGAATTACGATCACAATTTAATCAATTGAAAAATACCAATGCTGGTGCTGGTAATGGTAGTTTTCAATACGGTAGTGTTCAAGGTGATGATAGTGATGATAGTGATGATAGTGATGATGATGAGGTTGAAGAAGAAGAACAAGCAAATGAAGCTAGATCTCGATATAATGAGAATGGTGTTACTAGGGTTTCAAAATCACCCGATAGACTACAATATGACACACAACAGATATTGAAGAAAGAATATGACAAAGTTCTGAGAATTCCATCGTCATTATCACCGCCACCACAACTACAAACAGTTGATAATAATGATATTCCTACCCCTACTCCTACTACTAGTGATGTGATGAGAACTGCGGCCAATGATGAGGCAGAGTTAGAAAAATCAAATTCAATGACCATAGATTTATTAAAAGTGAAAAAAGAGGAAGAAATAGATACTACTCAAAAAATGTTACGTAAACATTGGCATTAACGGGAGTTGTTGTTGTTGTTATTAGATAGAGTTGACTATTGATTGTTACTAAATATAGCAAATTTATTAACCAACAACAATGGTATTATCGTGGCTGAAAGATTCTGAGATCAAATCACTTCAAAAATCAAAGTATATAGGGGCTTGGTCTTGGGCTTGAGTCCGGGCTTGGATCTGGGCTTGGTTCGGAAAAATTGGCTTAATTATAGATTGAAAGATTATGCGAATAAAAGAATGACTAAAATCTACTAAACGAGGTATCAAGAATAGTAGTAGTAGAACTCTCGGTTGTTTATTTATTTGTAGTTCCCGAAGTGGCGGTCATTTGATCATTAATAATAAAGTAGTGACCCAAAAATTGAATTTCATAAGCCTATAATAGTTGGGTCATGTATTATTACCACCAAAAAAAACAAAAACAACTCAATAAGCTGATAACAGTTGATACACATTACTAACCAATTAGTAGGTGATCATTTAGTGCCAATTGTAAGACTAATTCACATCAAAACTGAAGAAGAAATAATATAGAGAAAACGTTGATATGAAATTATACATCCTCGGGTAATAAACAAGTTGAACCGACAAGAAAAAACAACAACAACAACAACAACAACTAATTATACAAACAATTTATCTCTCTGTCTCTGTGTATGTCTCCGTGTATGTTGTTTCATCTTTGATCACAATAATACCAACGAGTTACAAAAGGGAGTCACGATTTGTTTCAAAATCAATTTGGAACCGAATACAGTTAAGCAAWMTTCGTAAACAGTCAGGCATAAAATTGTTTAACCTAGTTTAACAGAAGGACCAAAAAACATTCACAAATATGTCAAACCAAATAGAACTGTAAGGGGGGGGAGGAGGGGAGAGACGAGGGTGAGAGAAGAAGCTAAAAACTTGCTATGTAATGGAGGAAGGAAGGAATGGTTAATTGACTAAAAAAATTAGTGAAAGTGCCGCCCGTCTGAAACTAATTTCTAATGAAGGCGCTGGTGGTGGTGGGGAATAGCGGTTGAAAAAAACTTGGTGACGTGTGACAATAGACAAAAAAAAAAAAGAAGGAGGATAATTTGGTCCAAGAAATTAGCGGCAGGGCGAGGCAACGAGACACGATTGAAAGAAAAGGAGATATATTACATTTCATAGATTGATAGGATATAATTCAATTGATAAGAAGAAGAAAGAAAGAAAGAAGTAGTAAATCAGCTGAAAAAAGCAATTGATTCAAATTCAATATGTTACCCTTTTATCAATACGTTTGACCAGAGTAAATAAAATCTCTCTCCCTCTCCCCCCCCCTATATATATTTATTCTTGACGTAAATGTAAATGTAAATGTAATATTGCCTCTACTTAAGAATAGGTAACACTAAAATAAAGAATAATTGGCATCAGTTATTGATTCTAGAACCAATCTGCATTTCTTTTTTCTTTTTTCTTTTTTTTTTCTTTGTACTTCCGAATGGTTAAATTCTTCCTCCTCCTTCTCCTCCTCATTCTCCATTAACTATTACTATTACTATTACTATTACTCTATCAATTATGTATTAATATCCTTCTTTTCCTTTTACTGTCGATCAATGACTACATTTATTTTCTTTCCTTTCCTTTTGCTTTATATATTGATCTAAAAATGATGTAATAGATATTACATAATTGATATATCACAATTATATGTAATTATACAGAATGTACTACTACTTAATAGTTGCTTCGTTCTTCGTTCTGGTTTCTCTGGATATCGTATTCTTTAACACTAAGATTAATAGATACTTGCATAATTCCTTTTTTCCCTTTTTCCTTTTTTTCCTTTTTTCCTGGTTTCTATTTTTATTAATATTTGAGGCGGGTTTAAAGCCTTGAGAATTTTTTGTTATTTTTTTTTTGTATGACGTCATAGACACAATTTAGATTATTTAGATTCTCACCCGCAAATTAAATAGTGGAAGACTTAAGAAAAGGGCAAAAGGGTAAAACAACAAAAAGGAAGAACTTCTCTGTATGACTTAATTCAACAGTTGATTGTTGTTGTTGTTGTTGTTGTTGTTTATCATATTCTAACCAAGCCATGCCATCTATCGTCATATCATCTCCCAGAAGGTTGCTTTAATTCAATTGATTATATGAGTTTCTATTATTATCTCTGACTATGTATAATCTTTTTTTTTGCAACCACACGACAATATACAACAACAAACTACTCAAACTGTTAACAAGCGTGACAAGCGTGACAAGCGTGACAAGACAAGCGTGACAAAAAGAAATAATTATTCATCATGGCCTCCTCTCTCATTCCAAGTTGGTGTTACAACTAAAACTACTAACTACTGCTAACTACTATATATATTACGTGTTTTCCTTCCTTCCTTCTTTCTTTCTTTTTCACCAATTCTTTATTGACTTTATTCTTCTTCTTTATTATTATTTCTATTACATTACTTATATCTTATTGTTCTACGCGTGTGTTACTTCCCCACTTCTGTTTTCACCATGTCAACTGTTGAAAATTCTAATACTACATTTCATCACCCTACTTATCAACAACAACAACAACAACAATCTAGTTCTAATAACCCGTCTTCAACAATTCCAAAATTATCTATTCATCCACCAGTTACAAATTCTACAAACCTTACCACTAGTAATAACAACAATAACAACAACAACACTGGTTTCCCATTTATTAGTCCTATTACACCTGGTAGTTTTGATTTCTCCAAACCATGTCCATTATCAGCTCAAACAATTAATTATAATAATAATAATAATAGTAGTACTAGCAAATTTCCAGCATTGTTTAAATCACCTTCACCAACAACATTAACTTTTAATCAACTACCCAATAATATTCATAAACAAACTATTGATACTTTACAACCAACTGATTATGATTTAATTGTTGATATAAGAGGGTATAATCTTTATACTATCAATCGAATAACTAATGCCATTAATTGTTGTATTCCAACAACATTATTAAAACGGAATTCAACTGGTTTAGAAACAATTTTAAATCAACTGATTAATTTATCAACTGATTTAAAATCAACTATTTTGGGTTATTTAAAATCAGATACTACTACTACTACTAATACTAATACTAATATTAATAATAATTCACTGATGGTTAAAAAATTAAATGTATTAATATATGATCATAATTCTAATTATGATTTTATATCATTTAATTTATATCATACAATATTAAAATTTAATCAATTTATTAATCATTTCAATATCAGTTATTTAGAAGGTGGATTTTATCCATTGAAAAATGATATTGAAAAATATCATCACCTAATAGATGATTCTGATATTTCCAACAACAACAACAATATTGGCAACTTCTCAACAATGAATAATTCAAAATTACAACATAGGAAAGCCAAAAGTTTATCTGGTTTAACATTACCAATGATAACCAAAACCACTCCAAATAATAATAATAACACCACCAGCACCACCACCAGCACTAATAACAATAACATTAATCAATTATCTTCATCAATTAATAATAGTTTTTTACAATCAATTCATAAAAAATCAAATGGTAATGATGAACCAATACTGGAAGAATTACGTAATTATCAATTAAAAATACCTCAAAGTTTACAAAATATTCCCAATTGGTTACATAATGTTCATTTATATGAAAATTTTGAAAAATTAGAAAATTTCGAAAAAACCAGCATCAATAATATTTTCAATAGTAGTAATAGTATTACTACTACCACCACCACCACATCGAAACTGGGTTCTTCTATTGGTAAGTTTGGTAATAATAATAATAGCAACAATGATGATGATAATGATAATGATATTATATCACCTTGTTGTATGTCATGTCAAAAAATTGAATTCAATGTACCTAGAGGTATAGAATATGGTTATAAAAATCGTTATAAAAATATTTGGCCTTATGATCATTCAAGAGTTAAACTAACAGCTTCTACAAACAACAACAACAATAACAACAACAACAACCATAACCCTCCCTCCTCACCCTCCTCTTGTTCTTCTTCATCATTTATTGATGATTATTTTAATGGGAATTTCATTAATACTAATTCCATCATACCAAATAATCAATTCACTTATATTGCCACACAAAAACCTCTAAGTTCAACAATATCGGATTTTTGGAATATTATAAATCATGAAAACATCCAAATTATAATCAATTTAGATTATGAACCAATCAATTATTTCAATTATAAAGAATTTATAAAACTGATTAAACCAATACCAGAAAAAACAGATAATACCAAAAAAGTTTATTTGATTAATGAAAAAATTTATTATATACAATATTTATCATGGCCTGATTTTAGTATACCACAAGATTATCAAAGTTTTTTAAATTTAATAAATTTGAAAAATGAAATAACGGCAAAATATGATTTGAATAAAAAAATTTTGGTTCATTGTTCTGCTGGTTGTGGTCGTACTGGAGTTTTCATTACTTTAGATTCATTAATTCAAGGTATAATAAATAAGGACAATGACAAGGACAAGGATAAGCCAGAAGTTGATGGAGAAGTTGATGGAGAAGTTGATGGAGAAGTTGATGGAGAAGTTGATGGAGTTGTTTTTGATGTTTATAAAAGTTCAAAAGATTTGATTTATAAATTGATTCAACATCAAAGAAAACAAAGAATTTCAATGGTACAAAATTATAATCAATTTATTGCTTGTTATGAAATTTTTATAAAATTTTTAATTAATCATGAAAAAGATTATCAACAGAATCAAGTATAAATATTCTTTTTTTTTTTTTTTGTTTATTATTATTATTATTTTAAATGCATTATATAAATGTATATATTTATTTATATAAATAGACATTGTTGATTTTATTTATTTATTGATTTATTTATTTCAAATAATATGTAGTTGCAATTCAATCGTCATTGATTCAGATGTAATAAGATATAAGCAACTAATCAAAGCCTATCTCCAATACTTGAAATTAGGTTTAATTACTTAACATCAGCACAATTAACTTCTTGAAACATTATTACTTACATTCTGTTAACGTTCTTGTTAACGTTTTTGTTCTGCTCTTTTCTTCGGTTTGGAAATTGGTTTCAATTTAAAATAATCATGACATTTTTTAACAAATTTAATGGGAATTCCAAATACTGGATGAATTGGATTAGTAAAATTATCTCCTCCTCCTCCTCCTCCTCCTTCTTCTTCTTCTCGTTCCACATCAATTTGAAATGCTAAACTTCTTCCCTCATCATCTTGACTAAACTTATAACTATGTTCAAGAATACTTAATCCAGATAAACTATAATTTGTATGATAATAATCAACTTGTTTCCCTGGTTTATCTTTAAATCCTCCTGATTCATCTTGAGCTATAATCAATAAATATTGTCGTAATTTCTCTTCATCAAATACTTTCACCTCTTGTTGCTGCCCTTGTCCTTGTGAAGAATTCATTATTATCAATTGTAATAATGGTGATAATCCACCGATCCAAAATCCATAACATGCATCAACTAATTTATTAGTTCTTCCATCAACTCCTCCTTCTAATTCATGTTGTCTATGAACACTCCATTCCAATAATTTTTCCCAATCAATATTACTCCTACTCCTACTACTTGATGATGTTGACCCAGAAGAAAATTGTTTGCGGTTATCATATAATAAGAAATAACTTGCAAGGGCACAATATGTATAACCTCCATGAGCTTCAGTATTTGGTATATTACTAAATCCTCCTTCATATGTTTGACATGAATTAAGCCAATTTTCAACCCCATCAATCAATGGATCTAATTCTTCTGGTGATGATGAATTTTCTTCATAATTAGTAAGATTTAATAAATTTATAATAATCAAGGCACAATAAGTTGATCGAGCATCCATCTCTCCATTTTCATGCATTATAAATGATGCCCCACTACCACAACTACTTCGTTTTTTCAAGGTTAATAACCAATCACGAATTAATTCTCTTAAATTATCTAATAATTCATATTGATCAGTTAAAATTAATGTCAAAATCGCTGCATAAGTTGAAGCCAAATGACCCAATTGATTATTACCGCCACCAATTCCATCAAAAGGGACTCCAGATAATGAATCCCCATAATTTATACATTTAGTGATTTTATTAACAATTAAATCCAAAATTGATTGATTGATTTCCATAGTGGGGTTTTGTATAAGATAATAAGAATTAAGTAACCAATAAATCATCCATGAATGATTAACATCTAATACTTGATAACCTGATGGCATTGGATCAATTAATGATGATAAAATATATTTTAAATGAGCATCAATATAAAAATAGTTCAACTCGTCGTCCTCATCCTCATCCTCATCCTCATCATTCTGTTGTTCTTGGTGGTGTTGATGTGTTTTTAAATAATATTCATTTAATATTATCAATTCTAAATCCATTTGTGATTCCACTGTGGGTGAGAAATATTTCGTTATATCAATAATGGGTGATTTATATACATGTAGTTTATCATGAAAGTCTGAATTTGAATCGACGATGGTACAATTAGAATTAAATGATTCAATGATTTGTGATTCATTAGTAAATAATTCTTCTGTTTCAGTAAGTATCGAGTTTCTATTGTTAGTTTTCATAGTGTTCATAGTTTTTGTCTTAATCTTTGTTTTGGAATTAGGACTAGTTCTTGTTCTTGTTTTAGTTTTAGTTCGAACTCTGTTGGTATTGGACGATATACTGGGATTATTAATTATTGGGGGTTTCCGTTGAGAATTTATAATGTTTAATAAATAATTAATTTTAGCATTAGAATCTTGACTCATTATTATATATATGGTGTTTCAGTATAGCGTGAAGGTTAATGTAAGATGAATGATGGTGATGTTTAATTGTGAAATGATTGAATGATTGAATGAATAAATGAATGAATTTGTTGGAAAAAC